>NW_025423493.1:1210420-1503214 GCF_020740685.1 Jaculus jaculus
GGTCTGGAGTTCATTTGCAGCAGCTTATAGCCCTTGGCACACCCGTTCATTCTCTCTCTTCCCTCCTTCCCTCCCTCTCTCCTCCTTTATTTTCATATAAGTAAATATGATATTAAAAGAGACCTTTTCAGAAACCCATTGTTACTATGTAGATGTCCTCTCTAGAATGTAGACTTTCCTCCTCCACCCCTAAGACACTATTGACCATCTCATTTTATTTTTATTTTACAATTTTTTTCTACTTCAGGTCTCACTCTAGTAAGGCCGATGTGGAATTCATTATGTATACCCTAAAGGATGGCCTCAAACTCACAGGCCACAATCATCCTACCTCTGTCCACCCTGTGCTAGAATGAAAGGTCTATGCCTGGCTATCATTTCATTTTAATTTCAAATGTTCTTTCTGTCTCAGTGAACTTACCTGTTTTATATTATCTATATAAATGAAATAAAACACTTCATGACATTTTCTGTTTGACTTCATGCATTCAACACTCACCCATGTTGTACATCAACCATTTCTTTTCTTTGTGTTTTTTTTTTGTTGTTGTTGTTGTTTGTTTTGTTTTTGGTTTTTCAAGGTAGGGTCCAGGCTGACCTGGAATTCACTATGGAGTCTCAGGGTGGCCTCGAACTCATGGCAATCCTCCTACCTCTGCCTCTCGAGTGCTGGGATTAAAGGCATGCGCCACCACGCCCGGCTCCATTTCTTTATTTCTATATTTCAATGCATAGATGAACCACCTTTTCTTTTTCCTCCTTTTTCTTTTTTAGAGTGAGAGAACAGAGAATTGGCGTGCCAGGGCCCCAGTCACTGCAACTGAACTCCAGAACCTTGTGCCACTTCATGGGCATGTGCAGTCTTGCACTTGCCTCACCTTTGCGCATCTGGCTAAGTGGCATCTAGATCGTTGAACATGGGTCCTAAGGCTGTGCAGGCAAGTGCCTTAACTGCTAACCCATCTCTCTAGCTCAAACCAAACCACCTTTTCTTAATTATCTGTTGATATACAATTTTCTTTCCATGTTCATTGGCTGTACCTGTTGCTACAACAAATACTCAGGTACACATTTTCCCTTGAAATCCCAGTAAGGTTTAGGAGGATATATATACCAGAAAATGTACATTTTCTATGTCTGTTTAAAATGTTTGTGTCAGAGAGAAAGAGAGATTAAGAGGCAGATAGTGACAAGAAAATGGGCACATCAGCACCTTCAGCCATTACAAACAAACTCCAGATGCATGTGTCACCTTGTACATCTGGCTTTGCATGGATCCTAGGGAATTGAACCTGGGTCCTTATTCTTGCCAGGCAAGTGCCTTAACTACTGAACCTTCTCTCCAGTTCATATGCTATTTCTTACTTGGTTATTCCACATGTATTTGAATGATTTCAATGCTAGCTTCCATTCCTTTTCACCTATATGTGAGGTCAAAGAAGTGATGATTAAGGATATTGGATATGGAGCTGATAACAGCTGTGGCTTGATGAGTAATTTTGCTCCCACACCTTCTTTTTCATTTAACTAATTCAAGAAAGATCCTAGGCTAGAGAGAAGGCTGAACATTTATGGTACTTGTCTGCAAAGCCTAAGGACCCAGACCTGATTCCCCAGTCCCCATGTAAAGCCAGAGATAGTTTTCAGTGGCTGGAGGGCCTGGTGTGCCCATTTTCTATCTAATAAATAATAAAAATAGAAATTTTTATTTATGATATTTTAGGAAAATGGATGGGTCTGGAAAGGATTATACTAAGTGAGGTAACCCAGGCCCAGAAAGCCAAATGCCATATGTGCTCTCTCATATGTGGATCCTAGCTACAGATGATTGGACTTCTGTATGGGTAGGAAGAAAACTCAGTAGCAAAGTCCAGTAAGCTAGGAAAGAGATATAAAGAGAAGACAAAGGTAGGGAGGGGTTACTTAATAGGATGGTGTTGTATATATGTAAGTAGAAGAATAGATTAATGGGGGTGAAAAGGTCCAAGTGAGGTCAGGGGAAGAGATTGAGTAAAGGAAAGGTAGAGAGAAGACTAATCAAAATCTAAGAGAATTAAAAAAAATCATATGGAAACCTACTTTTTTGGATAATGGAACACTAAGGAGCAATAGATTGTTGCTAAAAAATTTTCAGTGCTGGGGATGGGATACCTTCCAGTGAGTTGTTGGCAGGGAGGTCCCTGATGCCCCCAAACATTATAGGCTATTGCCGAAGCCCTGGGTTTCCCACCAGGAATAGATGGTAATAGATGGTAAGACCCTATTCCTGAAGACTCCACATACTTGGGCTGCAAGGCCACTGAAAAATCTTGCTGGAACTGAGCTGATAACCTCCTCCATGTAGACCAGCTGACAGAAAGCTGAAAGAAGCCATTCTGCATGCAGTTCAATGGGAGAAAGAGAAATCACCAGTGAAGATCTTCGACAGTGGACACTGCAAGCCTTATATTTTGCTAGCCAGGCCACATGAGGCAACAATGACAATAGTGGCATGTCTGTAATGGTGGAAACCAACTGCCGTCTAATTGGACTGGGTGCCTGATTCATGGGAGGGAATACATCCCTGATACTGAAAACTTAAAACAGGGTTAGTCATAAGCCCTAGGGTTGTGTGTGTGTGTGTGTGTGTGTGTGTGTGTGTGTGTGCGCGCGCGCATGCGCGCGCGCATGCGTGCACATGAGAGATATTGACCAGAAATTTTCTTTTCTTATAAGGTTTTTGAGAGGGATTTGGCAAACAAGATTATGCAGGCCTTCTGAAATAAGTCAAGAAGTACTCTTTCCTTTGTTTTCTGATGTCTGCTGCTGTCTGGCTAAATGTATATACTATGCTTATCAAACTGCCCAGTAAGCACTTCTCTTAATGTTTAATACCCTTATATTAATGCTACTCTCACTTTTGGTAGAGAATCTTCTCTTTTAAGATGGCAGTGACAGAAGTGCTCCGTACTGCAATATCTCTAGCACACCTTCCAAGGCTCATGGTCTATTGCAGAAGAGGTGGCGGAAAGAATGTCCTTCCAACGTGCTCCCCCAGACACAAAATGGCCTGGTTATCCATGATCTCACAGTGTCTGACACTACCTACACAAGACCATCATAATAGGAGGAAAAGATCATGACATCAAAATAAAAGAGAGACTGATTGAGGGGGGGAGGGGATATGATGGAGAATGGAATTTCAAAGGGGAAAGGTGGGGGCCGGAGGGAGAGCATTACTATGGGATATTTTTTATAATCATGGAAGTTGTTAGTTAAAAAAAAAAATGGAGCCAGGCATGGTCGTGCATACCCTTATTTCCAGCACTCATGAGGCAGTCGTAGGAGGATCGCTGAGATTTTGAGGCCACATTGAGACTACATAGTGAATTCCAGGTGGGTCTGTGCTAGAGTGAGACCCTATCTTGATAAGCAAAAAAAAAAAAAAAAAAAAAAAGCACAGAAAAAATTGGAAAAAAAAAAAGAAGATATTTTTAAAAAGTAGTAACTCTTTTTCTTTTTTAAACTAGAATCTTGCTGTAGCCAAGGATGACCTGGAAATTCACTAGGTAGTCTCAGGGTGGCTTCGGACTCATGGCAATCCTCCTACCTCTCTTGCCCATGTAGTGGGATTAAAGACATGTGCTACCATACCCAGCAAGATGTAACATTTTTTAAAAAATTTTGTATTTATTTGAGAGCAACAGACAGAGACAGAAAGAGGCAGATAGAGAGAGACTTGGCGTGCCAGAGCTTCCAGACACTGCAAATGAAGGCCAGATGCACGCCCCCTTGTGAATCTGGCTAACGTGGGTCCTGGAGACTCAAGCCTCGAACCAGGATCCTTAGGCTTCACACTCAAGAGCTTAACCGCTAAGCCATTCTCCAGCCCAAGATGTAACATTTTTGCTCTTGGAATTTATGTATAAAGAACACACTCACAAATGCACCCACCTCTATATCCCACATTGCACAAAATGGCAAAAAAGACATGGGATTTTCCTACTGAAACTGAAACTGTCTATGGTTCTCAGAGCTAAACGTCCAAAGCTAGTCAGCATTTTTCTTCAGAGCCCAAGGGAGGGGCAGGAGCAAGAGACAAGATGAAGAGCATGTCTGAGCCACCAGGAAGAGGCTGGCAGGGGCACTTTCCTTCCTCTCAGTGAGCTACAAACTGGATGGGAGACAACACCAAGGGGACCAAGTGTGGGGGTGACTGGAGGAACATTGAAGCCCCAGTGAGGAGAAAGTCATCAAGCTCCAGACAGCAGGGCAGCCTGCCAGCAAGGAAGGAGCATGAGGCAAGCCCCAGCTCAGCTTGGAGAAGAAAGACACTGAGCCCTGAACAGAACAGAAGGGAGCCTCCCAGCACCTGGGGCTATGGTGGAGGAAGGAGCAGAACGGGGAGCACACAGCGGGCTGGGGGTTAATTTTTTTTTTGGAATTTTCTTTTATTAAATAAAAACATTTTCTATAAAATGTGTCTTTATGTCTGGGTGATCTATCTGACTGCAGGCTGGCCTTGAGCACTGTGGGAAGAAGGAAGAGGGAAGCAGGGGTATCCCTCCCTAGGTCACCCCACTTCAAGAGGGTTAGATGTTCAAAGCTCCCACAGAATAAGTGAGTCAGCCCTTCATGTGTCAGCTCTCTCCAGGTCCTTGGCCCTAACAACTTGGAAGCCTCAAAATCTTCTGATGACAAACTACTCCCAGAACTCCTGGGGTCAGCAAAAGAAGAATGGGAATTGTCAATAAGAATTTATAGAACAGAGGCCCTTTCCCACACCTGTCCCCTATTTCCTGAATCTAGGCAGACGGGACAATAGTTACGGGAACAGGGGACAGGAACTGAGGAGAAACCACCCTGCCCTTCCACACTGGAGTTTATGCTCAGCTCAGTCACTTCCACTCCTGGCCAAACCCAGCCCAAAGCATAGAATGCCTGTGTGGGACAGGAGAAATCAGGAAATGTAAATAGGAGCCCAGACCCCCCAACAGAAGCCCTGGGAGACAAGTCTAAGCAGGAGACACAATGGCCTCACCTCATCTCAGGGAACAAAAGGCATGGCCCAGACTCGGATCGGATCGTGGGGTAGAGGAGGGACCTGAGGGTGCGGGCAGGTCAATAACTGGGGCTAGGCTAGATGCGGAAGTGAGTGGAGAAGAGCGGGTTGGGTGGGAAAAGATTTCCCAGTTTGCAGGCCATGGCCAGTTTCCCCAGTAGCACCCAGACAGCAGCAGGAACGGGGCAGGGGCTCCTCTTGAAACATTGGTGGCTACAGGCTCTCATGATCTCTGACGCCAGGTGCCTCGGCCTCTTCCTCCTCTTCCTCTTCTTCCAGAGGCCCCCGGCCAGAGACCGGGTCAGAGGGGGTGCCATTCTTCTCTACCTCCACAGGAAGGGGTCTCTCACCCTCCAGGGTGGCCACTTCCTTATCCTCTCCTTCAGGGTCTTCTGACTCCTTAGGACGTTTTGGGGAGTCCTCCAACAGGTCCCCTGCTCTCCTCTTCAGTGCCCCCTTATTCTTCTTGGCCGGCTCATCGATGGCCAGCTTCCCTTCTTCCTCACTGCTGCCCTCCGTATTGCCCTTCTTATCGCCATCACCCTCGGGGGGCTTCCGGATCTGGCTCCAGCTCCGGCTCTTCCACTCTGCTGATTTTCTGGGAAGACTGGTAACCAGAGGAGGCCCTTTCCTCTTGCTGGGCTTGCCAAACTTCTCCTTGGACTCCTCGTAAGGGAAGAGGTCTTTGGGGCCCAGGAATGCCTTCTCATGGGTCCCCCCAAAAAAGACTTGTTATTTGTTGGCTGTGGATTTCACGGCTGCCTCAGGCATCTCATCACTCCGGGCCGGCCAGTGCAGGTAACCCTTCATCTTGGCGAACACCAGGTCCCCGCATTTGTACTCCTTCTGCTGGGTGGATCGTGACATGGCGGGGTTGCCGGAGCCCGCACAGGGCGCGAAGCGCAATCGTGCGGTACTACCCCCCACTCCGCCATCCGGTGGTGGCCCCGGCCCGAGCTCCGGCGCTGCCGCAGCATCTCGGATGGGAGGGAGGGATGGAGGGGAGGTGGCCCCGCGGGGCACGGAGCTGCGCTGCTCCTGCGGGTTTTTTGTGTTTGAAATTCTATTGCTCCCTCCTGGGCGCCAGGCCTCTTCCTCTTCCTCCTCCTCCTCCTCACCCCTCCCCCCCTCGTGGCCCCGCTCCTCCCTCCTCCTCCTCCTCCTTCCCCCCTCCCGCGGCCCTTCGATGCTCGCCTGGAGTGATTTTCTAAATCATGGTTCCTGGGCTGGAGAGATAGCTTAGCAGTTACGTGGTTGCCTGCAAAGCCTAAGAACTCATGTTCGACTCTCCCAGATCCCATGTAAGGCAGACACAGTAGGGTGAGGCAAGTGCAAATTCCCAAATGCCCACTATGTGGTGCAAGCATCTGGAGTTTGATTGTATTGGCTGAGGCTCTGGTACACAAATTTTTTTCTCTCTAAAATAAAAATAAATAAATCATGGCTCTTTTTCCCTCAAAACAAAAACAACAAAACAGTTGATTCATTCTAATGCCCTGTCCTTTATCCCTTAAATGTCTGTTTCTCTATCTTCCATCTAATGATGCTTCTCTACCATGCCCCATGGTTCTGGCCTACCTATGTAAACATTTTCAAGGAAAAACAAGTTGACAGGACATACCTGGAGACTTTTTGTCATGTACCTATGCCTATTTTTTTTAAATATCGTTTTCCTAAATATTTTATTTATTTGTTACAGAGAGAGAGAGAGTGGGGGGGGAGAGGAAGGGAGAATGGCACACCAGGGCCTCCAGCCACATGTAACACCGTGTGAATATGGCTTTACATGGGTACTGGGTTATCAAACCTGGGTTCTTAGGCTTTGCAGGCAAATACCCTAACCACTGAGCAATATCTCCAGCCCTCTTGTCTATGTTTTTATTGTCCATTGGTTTTTATTGCATTCTGAGTGGAAGGGAACTGAGAGAGATAGAATTGTAAGAATGAACCTTCTGGATAATGGTAAGGAAGGCTCAGGGAAACAACATCAGAATAACACACATGGGCATTGTGATAGAAGTGTCACATGACGGGAGTGGGGAGATGGGTTAGTGGTTAAGTACTTTCCTACAAAGCCTAAGGACTCAGGCTTCAATTCCCCAGTACACACACAAGACAGATACACAGCTGGCACATGTGTCTAGAATTGTCATTTGCAGTGGCTGGAGGCCCTAGGGTGCCCATTCTGTCTCTATCTTCTTCTCCCCCCACACCTTCTCTGTTAAACAAAAATAAATAAATACAATGTTTTTAGAAAGGACTACCATATTAACATTGGCGCTTGGGAATATTTAGGCAAAGATCTACAAGTCAAGGAAGTTAATAGTCCATATCTTTTGTTATTTTTAATTATTTACTTATTTGAGAGGGAGAGAGAGCAGATAGAGATATAATGGGCATGTCAGTACCTCCAGCCACTGCAGATGAGCTCCAGACTCATGTACCTCCTTGTGCATGTGGATTACGTGGGTCCTGGAGAATTGAACAAGCCGCCTTCAGCTTTGCAGGGATGCCGGGGTCCAGCCCCAGCTTGTAGGAGGGTCCCTGAAGAGAGGTGTGAAAGGGAACAGTACAATGATGACTGGAAGTCAAGTTCTGGTGCAAGCTGACCAGGCTAATGCTGAAAGCAGCTGAGTTTCTCTGTCTCTCTCTCTCTCTCTCTCTCTCTCTCTCTCTCTCTCTCCTGCCACAGCTCTTAACCTTAGTCTTTTATTTTCTGATCATGTCATGCAAGAGCAAACTTCAAGAAAGGTACAGTTCCACAGAATTCATAGAAACTTTGCTATTTCTTTACATCAAACAATCTCATAATTATTTACCTCAAGTACAATCATCAGGGCCCTATAATGATTAACTATTTTCACACTTTCCCCATGTATATGCAGTTAAGAACTTGCAATTTCCTGAGCTCCTACTTTCAATGACTGTATTAATGCTGAGAGACAGAACAGCCACAAAATGGGGGGGGTTCCTACCATTGATCCAATAAACCCATTTACCCCCCCCCCACCATTTCTTTTGAATTCCCCTTTCCATGTCCCTCCAATACTAAGGCCTTGGTCCTGCCAATTGAACTCTTTCTGACCTCAGTTGTTTTTCCTGTAAGGATTCTTGTAAAGAGTCATAGTTTGCTGCAATTGCCACAATTCAGAAAAGTTAGTCATAGAACAATTCTTATACTGTTCCAGGAGGTTCATTGTTTCCTCCTCAGTGTACAGTACTCCATACCCAACTTCCTTTAAGGCCTTTAAAGAAAACAATTATTTCTGACCTATTTTCTTGTTTTTCCAATTCTATGCCACAGCATTTTTCAGATACATTGACCAACACTTCATTAACATCTTTTTCTTTTTTTTCAAGGTAGGGTCTCGCTCTAGTCCAGGCCACCCTGGCAATAGTCTCAGGGTGGCCTCGAACTCACGGTGATCTACCTACCTCTGCCTCCTAAGTGCTGGGATTAAAGGCATAAACCACCGTGCCAGGCTCTAACATCCATTTTTGCTGGAAAAGTAAACTTAGAGATTGGTATACCAAGTGAAAGACAGAAAAAGACAAACATTATACCAAAAAACCATAGATATCTATAGAGCAGAGAGCCAAAGATGTTTCTATAGAGGGGCCACATTGGACTCCAAGGAAGAGATAACTGGGCTGGAACTGTGTCATGCAACTCTTCAGCACTTGATTCCTTGTGATCCTGAAATGGCATGCTTGCAGTCTCTGGAACAGGGAAGTACTTTAACTGCTAAGCCATCTTTCCAGCCCTTAAATTAAATTCTTTAATGCCCCATGGCTATTGCTAGGTAAGCAAGTTGGTATCTAATGTGCCATTTTCTTCTTTTCTTCAAAGCTCAGAGGGGGTGTGTGTGTGTTTAATTTTATTTCTGAATTACTAGAAATTTACTAGACATCTGCAGTTCCAGAAATGCTTCAGGCTGTACAAAAAAACAAAGTCTTGGATGCTAAGAGAGTTTGTGGAAGAGGTAAGGTTCTGGACAAATGGTAACTAATTTTGGAATGTAAAGTGTAGATCCAGTGCCTTGCCTGGAAATATTGAATAATTTGTAAAGTGAGTTGATAACAGCAGTGCCCACAGACAGATGCCACCCACATTCTTCATCCCTCACCCAGAGACATGTCACTCGCAATTTCAACAGCCTCACATACTCACACACTGTCTCCCAGTACTCATTTTCCAAAGCTCTTAGGCACAAAACTCAACAAGTCTCTCCATCACATGTTGGGCTCTAGTGAGAAACACAAATTAAATGAAGATACTCTCCTAATTTTTGCAGAGCGGGAGGGTTGAGATAGGGTTTCACTCTATCCCAGGCTGACCTGAAATTCACTATGTGGTCTCTGTGTGGCCTCAAACTCACAGCCATGCACTTACTACCTTTGACTCCCTAGTACTGGGATCAAAAGCATGCACCATGATGCCAAGGAAAAAATGAAAATACTCTTTGTTGTTGTTGTTGTTGTTTCTATTTTATAAATTCAGGTCTTGCTGTAGGTCAGGCTGACCTGGTATTCACTCTGTAGTCTCAGGTAGGCCTCAAACTCTGTGACTCTCCTACCTCTGCCTCCTGAATATATATTTAGTGAGTGTGAAAGAAATGGGGGTGGGAGAATTTGAATGCCAGGGCCTCAGCTTGTGCCATCTAGTGGGCACGTGTGACCTTGTGCTTGCCTTACCTTCTCTTAGAGAGAACCATGGATAGATGTCGAGATAGATCAATATCAACTGGTTCGAGAGAGGCAGAGCCAGAAGAAGATATAGATGAAAGGATGGGAGCATGAGTATATAGGTGTGTACATGAATACATTGGTATTCAGGTAGGTGGATGGATTGATAGATATAGATGTGTACATGGATGCACTGTTATTTGGGTATATAAGCAGATAGATATATGATAGATAGATAGATAGGCAGATAGATAGATAAATGTCAATGGGTTCAGGACAGAGACAGAAGGATGGATAGATGAAGGGATTGGTACATAGGTATATAGATGTGTACGTGGATATGTTGGCATTTGGGTGTGTAGATAGATGAGAGATAGATAGATAGATATCAATTGGTTTAAAAGAGGCAGAGACAGAAGGATGGATAGTAAAACAGATGTGTGCATGGGAATATAGATGTGTGGATGAATGCATTGGCATTTGGATGGGTACATAGGTAGATAGATGATAGACAGGCCATATTTAATATGGTGGGTAAGGATGTAGATCGATTCTTATATACATGGATGTATTGATAGCTGAATAATTGGGGTAAATCAGACATACTGTTATAAATTGTCGGTATTATCCACTTTCCAATGCCTTTTTCATTTAACCATAAAAGTATCCCAAGACACTCCTGTGTATTGTCTATGATGTTAGATTTGTAGAATATCAAGCAGAAAATGCAACAGTTCTTATTCCAATGTGGTTCCCCTGAGATGTCTATTTTATACTCCAGGAAGGTCGATTTTTGCCTCCACTGATCATTGAGCAATGTCTGTGGAAAATTTAGGGCTATTACCCAAGTACGCTTTAATATCTTCATGCTGAACTGCTTCTACATAGGACACGGGTGCAGTTTTTGTGCACATCATGGGCCTGTCAGCACTGCATCAAGTATGAGGGACAGAATCATGTGTCCACGTCCTCCCTGAGGATGATTGACAGTTCGCAGTGACCACAGCAGTAGACTTGGGAGACCACACCCTCCCTGAGGATGATTGTTAGTACCCCTCAAAATACCACTGGTACAAAAATCCACAAAAGTTCAAGTCCTTCATGCAAAATGGGATATTTCTACAAAACCGACACATATCCTCTCATCTTTAAATAATCCATGTATGATTTATTATCCTTCATCAGGCCCTGGAGAGATGACTCAGCAGTTAAGGCACTTGCCTGCAAAGCCAAAAGGACCTGGATTCAATTTCCCAGGATCCATGTAGAGCCTGATGCACAAGGTGGCACATGAGTCTGGAGTTCCTTTGCAATGGCTAGAGGCCCTGGTATGCCTATTCTCTCTCTGCATTTGCCTCCATACACATACACTCACTCTCTCTGTCTCTAATAAATAAATAAAGTAATTTTAACAATAAATACAATTTTCTTAAATTAACATATAAAACTCACTGCTATACTGTTTTACATTACTTTAAGATTATAAAGGGAAAGCTGGTATTGATGCTGGCACACAATTATGATATGAGTACTTGGCAACATTGAAGTAGCAGGAGTGTCATGAGTTCAAGGCCAGCCAGGACTGCAAATTGAGAGCCAGGTCAGTCCAGAGTAGAGTGAAATTCTACCTCAAAGTGAATGAAATAATGAATTGACCTTCTGTTGTTGTTCACAATAAACAGGTGTACAGAGGTAGTGAAGTACAGAGGTAGTGTACAGAGGTAGTGAAGAGGTAGTGTCTTTTATCTATTTTTTAAAACTTCAAAAAATGACTCCTCACTCTTGTGAATGCATAGAATAATCATTTGAGTGAAAATTTCTGAGAAGTAGTTAGAAATAGGAAATCTTGGGGCTGGAGAGATGGCTCAGTGGCACAGGAGGGGACACCTTTAAAGAAGATGGTCCTTGGTTGGAGAAATGTGTTTAGCATTTAAGGTGCTTGCCAGCAAAGACAAAAGAGCCAGGTTGGATTTCCCTGTACCCACATAAGCCAGATACACAAGGTGGTGCATAAGTCTGGAGTTCATTTGCAGTGGCTAGATGCCCTGGGGTGCCTATTCTCTCTGTCTTCCCCCTGTCTCTCTCTGCTTGCAAATAAATAAAATATTAAGAATACCCCAATAAAGCAGAAAATCCAAGGCTGTGAAGGTCGTAATAGTAAAAGAGATTTTTCCCACACTCTGTAGGACTCAGCGAACACTGCTAGGCAGAAAGAATGTGAGCAGCCCTGTGTGGTTAGGAGTAGCTTGGGGCATTCATGACTCCACCATGGTTACTGGAACCTGCACAAGGCTAGCAAGGTGGTGAGCCCATCAACGTTGTGACAAGGAGGATGGAGGGTACAAAACGAATGAGAGGACAGAACATGGGAGGGAATACCTTGAAAGATCATCCTGGGCTGGAGAGATGGTTCAGTGGTTAAGGCGTTTGCCTGTTAAGCCTAAGGACCTGAGTTTGATTGCCTAGAACCCACATAAAACAAAGGAGAATATGGTCTTCATGGTACTTGGCATCATACAAGACCCCTTAATGAAAACAAACTATATTTTAATTAATTACTTAATTATTTGCAAGTGCAGAGAGACAAAAAGGGAATGAGAGTGAATGGGTGTGCCAGGGACTCCTGCCACTGCAAACAAACTGCAGATTCATGGACCACTCTTTGCATCTGGCTTTATGTGAGCACTGGGGAATTGAACTCAATATATTAGGATTTGCAGGCAAGTCCCTCAACCACTTAGCTATCTCTGCAGCCCCAAACGAACTATTTAGTTACTGAAAGTGAGGGAGCTGGTGAGATGTCTCAGTCATTAAGGCACTTGCATGCAAAGCCTGAGTTTGATTCCCTAGTACCCATGTAAAGCCAGGTGCACAAAGTAGTGTGTGTACTGAAGTTCATTTGCAGCTCCAGGAGGCCCTGATACTCAAATATGATATGTTCTTTATTTTGACTTTATCCTGTAGTATTTACATGTCTTTAGTCTGTAGTATATACATGCCTGAGTGTATATTCAAGAGAGCATGATTAATAGCCATCACTGGCCTAAATTTGGTACTTTTTATTTTAGTATTCTTATTGATCTTGATAACTTCCTCCTAAGATATAGCAAGTGGTCTTCAGGGCTTGTTTCTTTCAGTTCCCACTCTTCCTTTTGTACTTCTTGTTCTACCTACCAAATTCTCCCTTGTCACCAAAAACCTTCTAAAATCCTGCCCCTTCTAAAACTCTACCTCTCACACACAGTTCTGCCTTCTGGCTATGACGTTACAGTATCTCTCACTCCAAATTTAAACCATCTCACTAAATCAAATACAAACTCTACTCTCTTAAAGAAGCTACTGTCTTTACTGTACCTCTTTAACTTCTTGTACATATGGACATCTAATTTTTCTCTCTTTGCTAAAAGTTAAAGTCATTCAACAGCATTTAGGGTATTTCCTTCCTTTTACCTTTCCTCCTTTTTTTTTTTTCATTACAAGCCACCAAAAAAAGAAAAAAAAAAGTCAAAAAATCAAACCACTGGCTATTGCTCTGTTAAGATTAACTCCTCACCAATTTAAAATGTAACTATAATCTTAAAAGGATGTCTCTCCATGATTCATGTTATTATGTCTAACGTTGGCCAACCATCTCATGTCGTGTGTTCTATGTTTTATGTAGTCTGTCCTTCTGTATGACTAAATTTATGCTTATTAAAAAAGAGCATGATTATATTCCAAGATCCACCAGTTATTTGTATGCATTAAAACATGAGGCTAGCTATCTATTAAAATTTATAAAGGGCTGGAGAGATCAATTTGTGGTAAAGGCATTTGCCTGTGAAGCTAAAGGACCCAGGTTCAATTCCCCAGGTCCCATGTAAGCCAGATGTACAAGTTTGTGCATGCATCTGGAATTCATTTTCATTGGCTGAAGACACCAGCACACCCATTCTCCTTTCCTGAAATAAATCAAATAAATAAAAAATAAACTATAAAAATACCTATAAACATAGGAGCAGAATAGTGGCACATGTCTTTAATCCCAGCACTTGGGAGGCAGAGGTAGGAGGATCACCATGAGTTCAAGACAAGCCTGGGACTACAAAATGAGTATCAGGTCAGCCTAGGCTAGAGTGAGACCCTACCTTGAAACAAACATACAAACAATTTAAAAAAAAGATTGAAGTAAAATTCTATAAAGACAATATGGATAAGGGCTTGGGAGGTGATTCAGGTGCTTTCTTGCAAAGTGTACTGGCCCAGGTTCAGTTCCCTGGCACCCACATAAAGCCAGATGGAAATTGATGCAAGCAACTGTGATGCCCCGATGCCTGTGCAAATGGGAGACAGAGTCAGGAGCTAATGGGCCAGCTGCTGTAAAAGTTCTTTGCAATCTGCAAGTTTGTTCTCAGTGGCAAGACACCTTGTCTCAAAGAAGGTGGAAAACAGACCTAGAAATTGTCCTCTGACTTTCATACATACACCATGGTATGTGTGCCTCCCTGACACATGCATACACGCACCTGAATAAATAAAATAATGATAATTTGTCATATTTTCAACTTTATTTGACACTTTTAACTTGACATATTGGTGATAATATAGCTAAATTCTATATCAATGTTGGAAATGTTGGTAGATAAAGCCTAGAATGGAGTCACTGAATAAAGGAAAAGATACAATTTAATCGCTACATAGCAGTAAAGATCTAGCTTTCTGCAGCACTTTTCACCCATTTTTCTCCTTTAGCTTCTTCAAGCCCTCAGGACTCCTAATGCCTATTTCTTATTTAAAAAAATATTTATTTATTTGTGAAAAAGGCAAAAGAAATATGGAAGACAGGGAGAACATGGGCACATGAGGGCCTCCAACCACAACACCAACAACAAAAAAGTCAGATGCATGCACCACCTTGTGCATCTGGCTTATGTGGGTCTTGGGGAACAGAAGAACCTGGGTCCTTTGATTTTTCAGGCAAGCGACTGCTGCTAAACCATGTCTCCAGCCCCTTAATGCCTATTTTATCTGTCCCAAACAGGACAGTGATGAACTGAGAAGGAGAAACTACTCGAAAGAGCATTTTAGAGCTAGGGTTTTGCTGCTTGTGGTGGATATACAGTTCCAGAAAGGTGTTCTACTAAGTTACGAATGAATGCCACTTGTAAACACACTTCATGTTCATGTCAATTAATTTTGTTTCCATGTAGCATAATATGTACCCTGCATTGTTAGGCAAGCTCTGTACCCTGAGCTAGAATACCATTTGCTTAATGACATATTATCTTTTTTTTTTTTTTTCTGGTGATAAGGACCAAACCCAGAGCCTTGTGTTTGCTAGGGAAGTGCTCATCCTCTGAGCTAAAACACCAACCCATTAATGACATTTTAAAAAGAGTGTTTGTGTATATGAACATGTGTGTGCCATGGGGATGTCAGAGAACAACCTCAGGATGTTGGTCCTTGCTTTTTACCTGGCTTCATGCAGGATCTCTCTTGTTCACCTCTGAGTATGCCAGGATATCTGACCCACAAGCTTCTGGACTTACCCAGCTCTGCCTCCTCCTGCCATATTGGGATTGCAGAAGCATGTGCCACTGTATTTGGCTTTACATGGGTCCTGGTCATCTGAATTTTGTTCTTTAGGCTTGCACATAAAACACTTTAACAGCCATCTCTTCATTTCTGGTGACTGATTATGGATCATCAATATAGAAATTTTAAAATTAGAGAAAAGCAAACATTCACAAATATAGCATATTTTTATTTTAAATATTTATTTAACATTAAAAAGCATGGCAATGGAAAAAATCTTCACTTAGGGTCGCTTTGAAACTGTAATTCATATTTTACTAATTAAACACTCTTTTTGAATCCAACGAAATTATATCTTAAGCTAGCTCCCATTGTAGGCCAAATATTATTAGAATAAAGTGAATTTCCCCAGGAGCCACAATGTGGAATGATGTAATTGAGGAGCTGTATTCTGCTACATCCAAGGAACTGAAGACCATGCATCAAAGTAAAGGAAAATGCATTGCTATTATACTCTTTTCACAAAGCAGCCGGGAATAATGCATATTATTTTGGGTTGGAGTTCAAAATATAACAAAATGTCAATAAATTAAGGGTCATTTCTCTTTCTGGATCTGTGTCTATCAAAACATCACATATTTGCATTCATAGCCCAGTAAATGTTCATATTAAAAGGATGGCAACAAATGGTGACTGACCATTTTCCACTTACTGACATCCTGTCTCCCAGCGAATCTGAGGTGGCTCATCTAACTTCCAGTCATTATCCTCCTTCTGACATGGCATGGTCACCCCCTCCCCATGCTGATGAAAACCCATCTAAATCTGTCCATCAGTGGAGTCCATGGACAGCAGCATGTGAGGCACAGGCAGATGAAAGGGAACCAAGGAAAGAAAAGTAAAAAGAACTAAGAATAGAATATAAAACAAAAAGAGGAAAAAAAACTAATAAAAAAGCCAGTAGAGTGTGTTCTATAAAATAAGCTGGAAAAATGTTCTTGCCGGGCTCCTCCCCAGTGGGCAGGTAGTTCTGAGGAGGGACCAGGCCAGCTGGTTCCTCCCAAGGGGTTGAGGAGAAGGGTGGATGTCGGACAACTCAAAACCTCTCCTATTCTCCGGAGAAAAACCACATTGAGTCAGGAGTCTTGAAGCAGGAACTCATAGGAACTTGCTTTATTGTTACAAGCAGTTGCCTATATAATGTTGGGGACGAAGGCGGGGATTTTAGCATGGGGGAAGAGGTAAGGGCCAATAGTTAACTGTGACTATTGAAATGATAATTCCAACTCCTGCATGGAAGTAGCAGGTAAGAAGCCATTAGGTTTCTTGCTGAGTCCTAGCTGGTCAGAGACAGGTCACCAAACTTTAGCTAGACTCAGGAAGTTCACTAGGCCTCACACCCAGGCCTCTCAAGGCCCAACATGTTCTGACAATGCACAAATAGCTAATGCCACCTTGCTTTTATCTTTGAAGAGCCAAGTAGTTCTTTAGATATGAGACTCAGTCATCAATCTTCTAAAGGAGTCACTAGTTGCTCCTATTTCAGTTCATCATGTCTTCAAAGAAGGTACAAGTCCATAATGCAATCAACAACTGCCCATGTCCTTGGGTAGGTGGACTTCTAACAGACATTTGGGAACAGTAAGAAAGAGACCTTCCTTGTGTCTGTTGTCCTTCCTCAGGGGGCAGAGGTACCAGAATGTGTCATGAACAGCACTAGCAATAGGGTTGACTTAATCTTGAACTTTATCTATCACTGGTAAATGAAGTAGCTTTTTAAAGTATTCACTGGCAGGGGTTTACCCATTTGTTTGTTACTGGAAATTTTGAGAAAATTAGTATGCCTTGAAACTATTATCCTATGTGTAAAAGTCAAACCCAAGTGATTATTATAAAAGATTAAAGTAGACTAAATATACTGATAATACATTGTAATTATATTGAAATAATACTGTGCCCTGACTTCAGTTATTTCATATTTTGTAAAATAATTGTGTTTTTTTAGACTTACCTTTATTGAGAAACTCAATTTTACATGCCGCTTTTTGACTTGCTCTTATGGATGTCTGTGTGTTTGGGTGGATGCATAAATTGTATCATCTGTCTGCTATCACATGTACATTATGAAATGGCAAGTAAATTATTCCTGGAAGTATAAATGGTACTAGTCTGTACATTTATTGCAATGAATTGGGACTGTACAGGCATATGAGAATAGTAAAGTCATATCAGGAAAACCAGGTCCAAGAGCATACTGGACACAATTCTAGTAAAGTGTACAATTCCCTCACCTAGACCCCATAAAAATGGTCACCTAACACGCCATGACACACTACTCTGGTCCCATTTCCTTAGGATCCCAACCCCAGGAATGGTGAGTACCTCAACTTCTCCAGAGTGCCAAGAAGAATCTGTTTTCAAGGGAAGTAGCCATTTTTTTTTTTAATGATGAAAACCAGGGATCACTTATGAGATGGTCTATTTCATTCATTCTGCCAAATTACTAAGTACCTCGTGAGGAATTAAGGACAATTATGGCAGAAAAAGTTTTGGGCCTGAGAATAAAGGATTTAGACAGTCTGTTTCCTAGGCCTAAGAGATTGCTTAACATGAGGTAAGAGAATGGTGGAAATGAGAGTGAGGCAGGAGGATTCAGGTTCCCTAGTAAGGGAATGGAGTTGGAAATGCTTTGATATACAGAGGCTTTTCAGAAAGACCCAGGGAGGGGATCTATCACTAGGGGCAAGTAACATTTCTCCTTTGAGCTCTGGTACAGTAGGGCTTAATCAATTTTGAAAATTGCAAGTTGTTTATTCAAATATCTTGGGCCTTGTCTGCACACAGCTGTTATGAGAGAGAGAAGGGGAAATCTTGAAATATAATACATTCCCTGTGTGCCATCTGATGCACAAGACAGAGCGTTCAAGTGATTATTTTTCTTTTCCTATAACAAACAAAACCTCTACCTAAAACTCCATGTCCTCTAGATACCACATCAAACCTCTCTTTCTGAGCTGCTTCTACCAAGTACTGCTGCTGATAGCTGTATTACTTGACTTCCCCAAAGCCTTCTCCATGCTTCTACTGACTGACCTTTAGAGGGTGCAGGGCTTTATACCTTCTCATGCAATGGTTATGTCTCACCTGGCCTTTCTTACCACTCAGCAGCAACATCATCTGCTGACTCACCTTATCTCTTGCAATGTTCACTGCTTCCCCTTGGCAGGGTCAGTATAAATGCCACCTGCTGACAGTGTCAGACCCTGAGCAGCCAAGCACAGGAACCTTGTTAACACTCACCCTGCATCCCTCTATTTTCATCTTTCACACTAATTGGCTATCACTTTATGAGTGCTGCATTTTACTTGCCGATTAGTTTGCTGCTTGCCTGTCACCTTAGAATATGTTCTCCAGGAAAGCGGGACAGTGTCATTTTGTTCACCTCATACTCTCAGTGTTTCACAGACCATGAAAATGGAACAAATATTAGTGACTTCATAAATAAAATGAACTGATCAAACTATAATTACAAAATGATCATTTTAAATGAAATTATAAGCAATCTGAGCTAGTTTGAATGTATGTTCCACATAGACTGAGGTGTTTCTTCAAAGCTTGCAATGTGGATATTTAGTCCCCTGGCTGGAGAAGGTGTCACTGGAAGCATATCCTGGGACCCAGCCCAAAGGTGTGTTTTGGGTCCCTTCCAAACTTATGCAGAGTTGATTGTCCTGTGCCTTG
The DNA here is from genome assembly GCF_020740685.1 of Jaculus jaculus. Lineage (NCBI taxonomy): Eukaryota > Metazoa > Chordata > Mammalia > Rodentia > Dipodidae > Jaculus > Jaculus jaculus. The sequence continues at coordinate 1,229,403 of NW_025423493.1, forward strand.
ACAAGGTAGGCCAGGCCCTTCCACTTGTCAACCACAAAAGGCAATTGTTGATCTTCTGGGACTGGCAGCTGAAGATTGACAGTGCCCTGGGATTTTGACACCCACCAACACTTTCCATATCACAAAGGAGGAGCTCCAGGTCACAGTCCAGATGGAAGGAAGGCCTATCTCAATTGTCATCCATACAGGGTCCAGTTGGTCAGTCCTGCCATCCTACTATAATAAGACATTTTCCTCACAGATCTTTGTGTTGGGTATTGACTGCCTGTCCCTCTCCTCATGCATCACTCTCCCCTTACCCTGTGTAGCTTGGGACACTCCCCTTTCCTATTCATTTCTTTTTCTCTTTAAAATTATATATTTAATTGGCAATTTCTGTACTTACAGACAATAAACCATGGTATTTCCCTCCCCTCCACTGCTTTTCCCTTCATAACTCCACTCTCCATCATATCTCCTCCCACTCTCCATTAGTCTCCTACATACAGTCATCATCTTCCTTTGGAGTTGTCTGCTGGGCAGGTTTGTGATCTTCTAATGTGGCCCACTGTCTACCAAAAAAAAACCCCTGGAGTTTTTTGACGCATATGCACCTGTAGGATTAAAGCAGTACTCATTATTTTCTTTCTTTTTCTCTGATGCCTTCTGTCTCCCATAAGACTGCATACAGTACAGCTTTTTCCAGCTTTCAAGTGGCTGGGCTACAGGGAGAAGGTTTCCTGCTCAGCCACAACTTGATTTCTCAGTGACTTTGCTGCTCAGGCATGTGAAGTCTTCAGCAATAGGGTCTTACCATCTCTTTCACATAGGGAACCAAGGGCCTTGGCAATAGCCTGTAATGTTTGGGAGGCAACAGGGACCTTCCTGGCCAACAGCTCACTGGTAGGTATCCCATATTAGGTAAGGAAAATTTTCTAGTAACAATCTATGGCTTCTGGATGTACCATTATTTAAGAAACTAGACTTTCATATGTCTTATTCAGACTATCTTGAATGTTGATTGATCCTCCCCCCCCCCCACCATTCTTTTATACATTTTTTTCCCCTGACCTCACTTAGGCTTTTCCCATCCCTGTAATCTGTTTTAGTTACATATATACAATACCATTTTCTTAAGACCTTCCCTCTCCTCCCTCCTTATAGCCTTTTTCTAGCTCATGGGCCTCTGCTAGTAATTATTGGTTCCAGATCACACACAAGTCTATATATTTGTAGCTAGGATCCACAAATAAGAGAGAACATGTGGCGTTTTGCTTTCTGGGCATGGGTTACCTCACTTAGTAAAATCCTTTCCAGATCTATCCATTTCCCTGCAAATTTAATTACATTTTTCTTTACCACTGAATACAACTCCATTGTGTAGATGTATGACATTTATATTATCCATTCATCCGTGGATGGACATCGAAGCTGGTTCCATTTCCTATATATTGTGAATAGAGCAGCAATAAACATGGTTGTGCAAGTATCTCTAAGGTAGTGAGAAGAGTCATTAGGATATATGCCTAGAAGTGCTAAAACTGGATCATCTGGCAAACCTGTTTTTAGCTGTCTCAAGAACCTCCACAATGATTTCCACAATGGCTGTACATTTATTTCATTCAACAGCGCAGAAGGGTTCCCCTTTTCCCACAACCTCGCCAACATTTGTTGTCATTTGTTTTCTTAATGGCAGCCATTCTGACAGAAGAGAGATGGAATCTCAAGGTAGTTTTAATTTGTATTTCCATGATGGCTAATGATGTAGAACACATTTTTTAGATGTTGATATACTACCTGTGTTTCTTCTTGTGAGAACTCTCTATTTACTTCCATAGCCCATTTTTTTATTGGGTTGTTTGATTTCTTATTGTTCTGTTTTTTTTTTTTTTTTTGAGTTCTTTGTATATTCTGGATATTAATCCTCTGTCAGAGGTGTAAGTGGCAAAGATTTTCTCCCATTCCCTAGGTTATGCCTTTGCTCTATTAACAGTGTCCTTTGCTGTACAAAAGCTTTGTAATTTCATGAGATTCCAGTAATTGATTAGTGGTTTCATTTTCTGAGCAATTGGGATTATATTCAGAAAGTCATTACCTCTGCCAATATGTTGAAGGGTTTCCCTCCCTTTTTCTCTAGCAACTTCAGAGTTTTAGGTCTGATATTAAGGTCCCTGATCCACTTGGATTTGAGTCTTGTACATGAAGAAAGACCAGGATCTATTTTCATCTTTCTACATATAGATGTCCAGTTTTCCCACAGCACTTGTTGAAGAGGCTGTATTTTCTCCAATGAATATTTTTGGCATTTTTGTTAAAAATCAGATAGCTGTATCTGCCTGTCTTAACATCTGGATCCTCTATTCTGTTCCATTAATGTACATGTCTGTTTTTCTGCCAATGCCATGCTGTTTTTGTTACCATGGCATTGTAATATAGCTTAAAATTGTGTATGGTGATACCATCAGCCTTATTCTTGGCTATTTGAGGGTTTCTTTTATGTGTGTTTCCAAATGAAATTTAGGGTTTTTTTTTTTTTTCTATTCCTGTGAAGAATGCCATTGGAATTTTAGTGGGGATTGCATTAAATGTGTACATTGCTTTTGGTAAGATTGACATCTTCACAATATTAATTCTTTCAATCCAAGAGCATGGGATATCTTTCCATTTCCTTGTGTCTTCTGCAATTTCTCGCTTCAGTGTTTTAAAGTTCTCGTTGTAGAGCTCCTTCACTTCCTTAGTTATGTTTATTCCAAGGTACTTTATTTTATTTGAGGAAATTGTGAATGGGAAAGATTCCCTGATTTCATTCTCTGTAAGTTTGTTGTTAGTATATAGGAAAGCTACTGATTTCTGTGTATTGATTTTGTATCCTGCTACATTGCTGAAAGTGTTTGTCAGCTCTAACAGTTTGCTGATCGAGTTTTTATGGTGTTTTATGTATAGAATCTTATCATCTGCACATAGTGATAACTTGATCTCGTCCTTTCCAATTTGTATCCCTTTCATGAGTTCCTCTTGCCTTATTGATATAGCTAAGACTTCTAGGACTATATTAAATAAAAGTGGGGACAGTGGATATCCTTGTTTTGTTCCTGAGTTTAGTGGAAAAGCTTCCAGTTCTTCAACATTTAGTATTATTTTGGCTGTAGGTTTGTCATAAATAGCTTTTATTATGTTGAGATATGTTCCTTCTATTCCCAGTTTCTGTAATACTTTTACAATGAAAGGATGTTGGCTTTTCTCGAATGCCTTTTCTGCATCTATGCATACAATCATGCAATTTTTTTGTCATTCAGACCATTTATATGATATATTAAATTTATTGATTTTCATATGTTGAACCATCCCTGCATCCCTAGGATAAAGCCAACTTGGTCAGGGTAAATGATCTTTTAGATATATTCTTGTATTCTGTTTGCCAATATTTTGTTAAGAATTTTTGCATCTATGTTCATGAGGGAGATTGCTCTGTAATTTTCTTTTTTTGTTCTGCCTTTGCCTGGTTTTGGTATGAGGTTGATGCTGGCTTCATAGAACAAGTTCAGTAGAATTCCTTCCTTTTCTATTTTATGGAAAATTTGAGAAGCATTGGTGTTAATTTTTCCATGAAGGTCTGGTAAATTTGCCAGTGAACCAATCTGGGCCTGGGCTTTTTTAGTTGGGAGAATTTTTATAACTGCTTGGATCTCTGAATTTGTTATAGGTCTATTTAAATGGTTTATCTCAACTTGATTTAATTTTGGTAGGTCATACGAATCAAGGAAATCATCCATTTCTTTCGGATTTTTAACTTTTAGTGGTATATGTATTCTTAAAGAATATCCTTATAATTGTTTGAATTTCACTGGCATCTGTTGCAATGGTGCCTTTTTCATCTCTAATTTTATTAATTTTTGTCTCTTCTCTCTTGTCAAATTCGCTAAGGGTTTATCAATCTTGTTTATCCTTTCAAAACACCAACTCTTTGTTTCATTGATTCTTGGGATTGTTTTTATTTTGTTTGTTTATTTATATTTCATTAATTTCTGCCCTAATATTTATGATTTGTTCTCATCTACTCATGTTTGGTTCGCCTTGTTCTTTTTCCAAGGCCTAATGGAACATTAAATTGTTTATTTGTGAACTCTCTAATTTATTAATATACACACTTAGAACTATAAATTTCCCTCTTAGGACTGGCTATAGCTACTTGGGCGTACATCTGGGTCCTCTACTCTGTTTCACTGATCTACATGTCTGTTTTTGTGCCAGTACCATGCTGTTGTTGTTACTATGGCTCTGTAGTATAGGTTAAAATCAGGTATGGTGATACCACCAGCCTTATATTTGTTGCTCAGTATTATTTTAGATATTCAAGGATTTTGTGATTCCAAATGAATTTTTGAATTGTTTTTCTATTTCCATGAAGAAAGCCTTTGGAATTTTGATTGGGATTGCATTAAATGTGTAGATTGCTTTAGGTAAGTTTGCCATTTTCACAATATTGATTCTTCCAATCCAGGAACAAGGGATGTTTCTCCACTTTCTCGTGTCTTCTGCAATTCCTCGCATGAGTGTTTTAAAGTTCTCATTGGAGATTCTTTACTTCCTTGGTTAGGTTTATTCCAAGGTACTTTATTTTTTTTTGATGCAATTGTGAATGGGAGTGGTTCTCTGATTTCATCCTCTGTGTGTTTGTTGTTAGCATATATGAAGGCTACTGCTTTCTGTGTATTTATTTTGTATCCTGATACATGGCTGTAGGTTTTGATTAGCTCTAACAGTTTGCTAGTAGAGTCTTTAGGGTCCTTTATATAGAATTATGTCATCTGCAAATAATGATAACTTGATCTCTTCCTTTCCAATTTGTATCCCTTTTATGTGTGTCTCTTGCCTTATTGCTATGGCTAAGACTTCCAAAACTATATTAAATAAAAGTAGGGACAGTGGAAACCCTTGTCTTGTTCCTGATTTTAGTGGAAAAGCTTCCAGTTTTTCCCCATTTAGTAATATGTTGGCTGTAGGCTTGTCATAAATAGCCTTTATTATATTGAGATATGTTCCTTCTATTCCCAGTCTCTGTAGGACTTTTATTATGAAGGGATGTTGGATTTTGTCAAATGCTTTCTCTGCCTCTAAGGAGATGATCATGTGATTTTTGTCCTTCAACATGTTTATGTAATGTATTACATTTATTGATTTGCGTATGTTGAACCATCCCTGCATCTCTGGGAAAAAGCCTACTTGGTCAGGGTGAATGATCTTTTTGATATACTCTTGTATTCTGTTTGCCAATATTTTGTTGAAAATTTTTGCATCTATGTTCATGAGGGAGATTGGCCTGTAATTTTCTTTTTTTGTTCTATCTTTGCCTGGTTTTGGTGTCAGGGTGATGCTGGCCTCATAGAAGGAGTTTGGTAGAATTCCTTCTTTTTCTATTTTATAGAAAAGCTTAAGAAGCAATGGTGTTAACTCTTCCTTAAAGGTCTGGTAAAATTCAGCAGTGTATCCATCGGGGCCTGGGCTTTTTTTAGTTGGGAGATTGTTGATAACTGTTTGGATCTCCATGTTTGTTATAGGTTTATTTAAGTGATTAATCTCATTTTGATTTAATTTAGGTAGGTCATATAAATCAAGGAAATCATCCATTTCTTTCAGATTTTCATACTTTGTGGAATATATCCTTTCATAGTATGTCCCTATGATTTTTTGAATTTTTTCTGGAATCTGTTGTGATGTTACCTTGTTCATCTCTGATTTTATTAATTTGTGTCTCTTCTCTCTTTCTTTTGGTCAGATTTGCTAAGGGTTTATCAATCTTGTTTATCCTTTCAAAGAACCAACTCTTTGTTTCATTAATTCTTTGGATTGTTTTTTTGTTTGTTTGTTTCTATTTCATTAATTTCTGCCCTAATCTTTATTATTTCTTCCTGTCTACTGAATTTTGGTTTGCCTTGTTCTTCTTTTTCCAAGGCTTTAAGGTGAAGCATTAGGTCGTTTACTTGTGACCTTTCTAATTTCTTAATATAGGCACTTAAGGCTATAAGTTTACCTCTTAGAACTGCCTTCATTGTGTCCCAGAGATTTTGGTATGTTGTGTTCTCATTATCGTTTGACTCTATAAATTTTTCGATTTCCTTCTTGATTTCTTCATTGACCCATTCATCATTTAGTAGTGTTTTGTTTAGTTTTCATGATTTTGTGTATGTTCTATAGCCTTTCTTGCTACTGATTTGTAGTTTAATTCCATTGTCATCAGATAGAATGCAAGGAATTATTTCAATTTTCCTGAATTTGTTAAAATTTGCTTTGTGTCCTAATATATGGTCTTTTTTAGAGAATGTTCCATGTGCTGCTGAAAAGAATGTATATTCTGCACCCTTTGGATGAAATTTCCTGTATATATCTGTTAGGTCCATTCCTTCTATGACATCATTTAGTCCAGATGCCTCTCTGTTTATTTTTTCCTGTGATGACCTGTCAATTGATGAGAGTGGGGTGTTAAAGTCACCCACCATCACTGTGTTTGGTGTTATCTGTGATCTTAGTTCTAATAGTGTTTGTTTGATGAATTTGGGAGCCCCCATGTTAGGTGCATATATGTTTAGGATTGTAATATCCTCCTGTTGGAGTGTGCCCTTAATCAATATTATCAATATAATCAATATAAAGCGACCTTCCTTATCTTTCTTGACTAAAGTTGCACTAAAGTGTACCTTGTCAGATATTAGGATAGCAACCCCTGCTTGTTTTCTAGGCCCATTTGCTTGAAACACCGTCTTCCAACCTTTCACCCTAAGATAATGTTTATCCTTTGTAGAAAGGTGAGTTTCTTGGAGACAACAAATTGTAGGATCCTGCTTTTCAACCCATTCTGCAAACCTATGTCTTTTCGTTGGGGCATTGAGGCCGTTGATATTAAGAGATATTATTGAAAGGTGTGTATTTATGTTTGCCATTTTTTGTGTGGTTCCGGTTCTACCTGTGCTCTCTTCTGTTAACTAGTATTTGAGTATTGCTTGTTTTTTCTAGGTTCCTTTTCCTTTTCTTCAGCATGGAGGATTCTATCAAGTATTTTCTGTGGAGCTGGTTTTGCTTCAAATACTCCTTTAACCTGCTTTTGTCATGGAATGTCTTTATTTTTCCATCTATTTGAATGGATAACTTTGCAGGATAAAGTAACCTTGGTTGACAGTTGTTATCTTTCAGAACTTGGAATATATCACTCCAAGCCCTTCTGGCTTTAAAAGTTTATGTTGAATAATCTGCTGTAATCCTAATGGCCTTGCATTTGTAGGTAACTTTATTTTTCTCTCTACCTGCTTTCAATATTTTTTTCTTTGGTGTGTGTGTTTGGAAGTTTGACTATAATATGGCAAGGAGAGGTTCTTTCCAGTTTTTGTCTGGCCGGGGTTCTAAAGGCTTCCTGTATCTGCATTGGCACCTCTTTTCCAATTTGGGGGAAATTTTCTTCTATGATTTTGTTGAAGACACCTACTATGCCTTTGGAGTGGAATTCTTCTCCTTCTACTTTGCCCTGAATTCTTATATTGGATCTTTTCATAGTGTCCCGAATATCTTGAAATTCCCATTCATACTTTTCTATAAGTTTGTCTTTCTCTTTGTTGGACTGTATTAGATCTGCCACCTGGTCTTCTAGCTTAGATATTCTGTCCTACCCTCATCCATCCTGCTCTTGAGATTTTCACAGAGTTTTTTATTTCATTAACTGTGTTCTTCATTGCTAGTAATTCTGACTGGTTTTTCTTAATTATTTCTATTTCCTTATTTATGTCTTGTATTGCCTTCTTTATTTCATTAAATTGGTGTCCTACGTCTTCTTTGATTCCTTTGATTTCCTCTTTGATTCTTTTGATTTGTTCTTTGACCTCTTTGAACATATTTATAATCATTCTTTTGAACTCTTTCTCAGGCATTTCCTCTAACTTGTTCTCCTTGGAGGACATTTCTGATGCATTAATACTTTAGGTGGATTTATATCGTCTTGCTTTTTAGTGTTTCTTGTGTTATAATGTATATATTTTTGCATCTTGGATTAAGTTAGTGCTTGGATTATAGCTAGCTGGGTATTCTTAGCTGTATCAATTGATTTGATGTTATATATTTTCAGGGTAGGAGCTTAACGTGTTGTGTGTGGCTTTTAAGACTCTCAGAGTATCTACAAAGGTGTTCCTAGGAGTTGAGTGTCTCTGTTATGGGAGTATTCAAGCAGGCTGAGTGGAATAAAATACAGGTGGATTTTAAAATTTAACTAAACGCTGTACACATTCAATCAAAAACAGCCCCCAGTATGTATGCAAGAGTAGTTATTATAATGACCAGATCCTCTATCAACAAAGTGGTTGAGATTTCTGGTCTGTTGAGGGATCCAACTCAGCTTGCGACCAAGTGAGACCCTTCCCCGGTGCAATCCCAGTTACCTTGGATGATTTTAGTCTCAGTCAAGTTGCTTCCTGGGTCGTCTGGCTGCTGTTCTGATTTCTGGCTTTTCCTGTGGGGCAAACCGAGCCTGGCAAGTGTGGCCCTGCAGATCAGCACCCCTGCTGCTGGAACTGCTGCTGCTAAAGCTGCCGCTGCTGGGTCTGTAGCCGCTGCTGGTGAAGCTGCTGCTGCTGGGCCCACCCCTGCTGCTGCCTCTGCTGCTGCTGTAGCTGCCACTGCTCTAGCCATCACTGCTGCTGACGCTGCTGCTGCTGTGTCCACTGCCGCTGCTGCCACTGAATCTGCTGCTGCAGGATCTGCCACTGCTGCCGCTTCTGGGTCTGCTGCTACTGTGTCATCCGCTGCTGCCGTGATTGGAGCTGCCACTGCTGGGGCCGCTGTTACCGGTGCCCGAGCCACTTTTGTTGCTGCCAAACTCTGCTCCTGCTTAGGTCCCGCTGTTGGCTCAAGTTGGTGTGGCCAGGTCCCGGGACCACTGCTCTGTTCTTGGAGCTGGGCTCAGGCAGTGGGGGAGGGGAGGGAGCTGCAGCTGCTTTGGTTCTCTTGCTGTTCCACGTGTTCTTCTACCTCATGGTCTGCTCCTCCGTTGCTCTCTGCCACTCTTCCTTCACGTTTCCTGAGTTGTGGAGAGCTCCGGTGTGAGGGAAAGCTCCCGCACCTGGCTTTTCCTGTGGCTGGAGCCAAGCTGGCTGCTTTCTGTTGCGCTGCCGCCACTGCGGTTGGCGGAGCTGCCCGGGCCACTTTTGCCAGCCTGTGTGGGCTCTGGAAGCTCTGGATCTCTTCTACTTCTCTGCTGCCACTTCAATTTCCTATACAACTCACTTTTAATAAAAGTGTGTATTTTGCTGAGTTTTTTTGGTCTTTTTTCCCCCCTAGGCTGCTTTGGCATGGTACGTATGCCGCCATCTTAACTGGAAGTCTTGCTTTTTTTTTTAATTGTTACTTGAGTGTGATTTATTTTTTCCTATTGCCTCCTGTGTGTGTTTTGCTTTCTCCTTGGTTTTAAGAATTCCTTCAAGAATTTTCTGTAAAGCTGGTTTCATTGTCATAAGTTCCTTTTGCCTGTTTTTTTTTGTGGAATGTTCTTATTTCTCCATCAATTTGGATACTAAAGTGATGTTGGTTGACAGTAGTTATCTTTTAGAACTTGGAATATGTCATTCCAAACCCTTCTGGCTTTCAAAATTTGTGTTGAATAATCTGCAGTTATTCTAATGGTCTTGCCTTTGTAGGTGACTTACTTCTTCTCTCTAACTGCTTTCAATATATTTTCTTCGCTTTGTTTAGTAGTTTAATTATAACATGGCAAGGAGAGGTTCTCACAATATTTTGTAGGTTTGGTGTTCTAAAAGCTTGTTGGCATTTCTTTCCCAATTTGGAGAACATTTTCTTCTGCAATTTTGTTGAAAACATGTACTAAGCCTCTGAATTGAAATTCTTCTCCTTCTGCTATATGCTGAATTCTTTTTTTAAAAATTATTTATTTATTTATTTATTTGAGAGTGACAGACACAGAGAGAAAGATAGAGGGAGAGAGAGAGAATGGGCGCGCCAGGGCTTCCAGCCTCTGCAAACGAACTCCAGACGCGTACGCCCCCTTGTGCATCTGGCTAACGTGGGACCTGGGGAACCGAGCCTTGAACTGGGGTCTTTAGGCTTCACAGGCAAGCGCTTAACCTCTAATCCATCTCTCTAGCCCTGAATTCTTATGTTTGATCTTTTCATAGTGTCCCAGATATCTTGAAATTCCCATTCATACCTTGCTATTAGCTTGTCTTTCCCTTTGTTGGACTGTATTCGATCTGCCACCTCGTCTTCTAGTTTAGATATTCTGTTCTCTCCTTCATCCATTCTACTGCAGAGTCTTTCCACAGAGTTTTTATTTTATTTTATTGCAGGGAGCGGCTACAGACGCCATTACAAGATGGCGCTGACTTCCTGCTGAGAGTTGTGACGAACAACTCCCTACTTGGTCATATCCTGGCGACAGTCTTGCTTAATGCTGCGCGTGCACATGATGTAATGCATCCTGGGCCTATCCCGTGGCCCTGGGTGGTGGGTGAGCAGGTGGTGGCCAATCCGTAGGTGTCTTGTAGTATTACACCCTATAAAAGCAGCTACACTCCTGCGCCCCAGCCCCTTCGCCATCAACTTTCCTGTTAACCAAGAGGCTCTCCAATAAAGTGTGATCGAGAAGGATCTTTGTTTGCTGGTCGTTCTTCTCCTGCTGGTCAGGGAGTTCGACGCAAAGTGGTGCCGAAATCCCGGGACGCCGGGTGCTTTGTGGTCACCGGGCGAGGGACCGAAGAGGATCCAGAACTTGACACACGGAGAGGAAGACGTCGGTAAGTCATCCCCAGTCATAATGTTTTTTCACTTAGATCCCTACCTGTTCCTTGTTATTTTCATTCCTGTGTGGTTTATTGTCCTTGTCATTTGCTGTGAGCGCAACATGGGCAACTCAGAGGACAGAATTGGTAAGGGTACACTGCCATTTTGGCTGCTGATTCACTCTTGCTTAAGTAAAGAAAACCACATGGAACTTATTAGAAGGGGACGGGAAGTTCTTGCAAGGCATCAGGATAGCCTTTCTGAGTCAGATTCAAATGGGGAGTCAAAAACTAGGCCTAGAAAAAAAAAATAAAAAAGAAGGGATTAAACAAAGATAAAAGTTTAAAAGAGCTCAGAGAAACTGGTGAAATCTATAATTGCCCCCCCCCCCCCGAGGGGGAGAAACGAGCCTTTGACAGGCTCTACCCTCCCATTGAGGAGCTTACACATTTAAATGTACTTGACACAGATGAGGAGGCTAGCTCCGATTCTGCAGAGGAGGAAGAAAAGAAATTATTTAAAGGGGAAGAGGAAAGACTAAAGGAGGCCACCGCCTGTTATAGAAAAGAGTGATATAGGTCCCCGCCTAGATGCCCTTTACTGACAAAGGGGCCTCAAGGCCAAGTGTGTGGTCCTTTACAGTCGATAGAGCCTTCCGCACCCCCACCCTATAACTCCCCTGGGGACACATGCCGCTTCATTAAAACAAAAACCTGGTCGCGGCTGGCCTCCACTTTTCCTGTTTTTGAGGATCCAGTAACTCAACAAAGGAGACATGAACCAGTTCCCTATAAACAACTAAAGGATTTGGTTCAGGCTGTCAAGGATTTTGGACCAGGTGCAGATTATTCCGTTGCATTGTTGCGCAGGATTATTACAGCATGGCTCGGAGCCTATAGTAAGAATGTTTAGACCCGATTCCCCTCAAATTGTTAAATGCCTAATTATTTTGGAGGTCTTTCAGACATTCTCTACTTCTTTTAACTTGTTTACGGATTCCTTATATGTGGCTAATGCGGTTGCTGGCCTAGAGACTGCTGCTTCTGTTCGCTCTGCTAGTCTGGTGTCTAATATTCTTTTACAACTTCAGTCTTTAATTTTGCAGCGAACTTGCCCTTTCTATGTCTTAGATAATAAATAAAAAGGACCAGATCTTGTTAATAAGATCCAGGGGAGCTGTTTGTGTTTTTCCACAGGAACAGGATTCTCCTCATTGGGTTCCAGCCTGGCTGGTGAGGACAGTCAAGTGATCTCCGGAGGAGGGTTCAGAAGACAGTAAGGTCCATCAGGGCAGAGATGATAAAGGTCTTGTGGATAATCTTCCTCCTGTGCCTGAAATCCATTAAAGGAGAGCCACGTTGGGGTATTCTGTCAACCTTTCCCAAACCTATGCCGGTGCTCCATTCTGCCACGGTCTTCCCTCGCTTCTTTACAACTCCATTTTCAAAGTGGATTTTATGTGGAACAAATGGCAGCTGCACAGACTTTACACCCTTTGTACTGTTACAAGGAGGACTTATAGCTTGCAATAATGTGCCCGGGACCCTCCATACAGAGAATCAAGTGGAAGAGGGTGTTAATGACATTGGACATGGCTGTGGGAGGAATACGTTCTTTGCCCCTGCGCCGGCGTGTGTTCATCCACCATTTCTGTTCGTTCTTAGTATGCTATGGTCCTTAGGGTGCCCCGGTGGGTCCCCGTGCCTGTAGAGGCCCCCAGCACGCTATCGCTATTCAGACAATAAAGAGATTTTGGTATCACGGCAGCGGCCGCAATAGCGGCTGCTGCCACAGCAGCCGGTGTGGCCATAGCCACTTTGGTACAGACTGCTGAAACTTTGAATAGTTTGGCCTCCTCCACTACCGTGGCCCTGGAGACTCAGACAGCCCTAAATTCCCATCTAAAGAGTGTTCTCTTATTTTAAGGAATGGGTGGTATGGGAATGTTTCTGGTGTGCTGCCTAGGAGGGTGCGTACTGTGCCTATGGTTGGTCTGCCGCCTTCGCACCCAAACCAAAAGGGATAAGATGGTCATCTCTTAAGCGCTTGCTGCCTTAGAATGTGGCTCCTCTCCCCAAATCTGGCTGGCAGCCTTAAAGGGAAAATAGCTCCCCTGGCCCTTGCACCCTCGGGGTCTCAGAGTACCCATTGCACGAGGATGGGCAGGAATATGGTAGCTTTCGTTTGACCGCCGCCTTTGCACTCTCAGGGGACCTGTCCCATTGCACTGAGGAAGGGGAGGTTGGACTTCTTCCTTTGATCGGTCAACACATCATGAGGTGCGGACCTGATCGGGAAGGCATGTTTTCTATTTACGCTTGGCCATTTTATTAAACAAAAAAGGGGGAGCTGCAGGGAGCGGCTACAGACGCCATTACAAGATGGCGCTGACTTCCTGCTGAGAGTTGTGATGAACAACTCCCTACTTGGTCATATCCTGGCGACAGTCTTGCTTAATGCTGCGCGTGCACATGATGTAATGCATCCTGGGCCTATCCCGTGGCCCTGGGTGGTGGGTGAGCAGGTGGCGGCCAATCCGTAGGTGTCTCATAGTATTACACCCTATAAAAGCAGCTACACTCCTGCGCCCCAGCCCCTTCGCCATCAACTTTCCTGTTAACCAAGAGGCTCTCCAATAAAGTGTGATCGAGAAGGATCTTTGTTTGCTGGTCGTTCTTCTCCTGCTGGTCAGGGAGTTCGCCGCATTTTATTTTATTTTATTTTTATTTCACTGACTGTATTCTTCAGAGCCAGGATTTCACCCTGGTTTTCCTTCAGTATTTCTATTTCCTTACTCATGTCTTGTAATGCCCTCTTTATTTCATTAAGCTGGTTTCTTGTATTCTCTTTCAGAAATTTGCTTTCTTCTTTAATACCTTTGTTTTCTTCTTTGATTCCCTTAGTTTCTTCTCTGATTTCTTTGAGCATAGATACCATCATTTTCTTGAAATCTTTGTCAGGCATTTCATCTAAAACAGTCTCATGGGTGATCATTTTTGATGGATTTAGAGTTTTCGGTGGGAATGTATTGTCTTGATTCTCTGAGTTTCTTGTATTATATTGCAGCAACTTTTGCAACCTGAATTTATTTGATGCTTGGGTTTTATACTTATCTGCATTGTTCTTAGATGTTGCAATGCACCTCTGTATACCCTCATGATATGAGTTCAAGTTGCCAGGATTAGCTCTGGTCCCCCAGTCATGCCACAGAAGTAATCGTAAGTGCTGAGTTTGTTTGCTAAACAAGTATTCTAGCAGACTGGGTGGAATAATTTAGTGCAAATTCTAAAGTTCAATGGAGTAACATACACAATCAATAAAAACCATCACAAAGAATGCAATTGTGGGGATTAAAAGAAACAGATAGTCATGTAAAGCCAAAATCCCTACTGGTGTGTGTTGTTCTACACCCTTAATCTTGTCAGCTCGGAGGTAGAGATTTCTGTTCTGAATTAGGTTCCAGGTCAGACCCTTCCCCCAGTAATGACAGAAGCAAAAAACTAAGGCCCTATGTATATAAAAGCACCAAAGGTAACAATATTCAACCCCCAAATACAGGTTATTTGAAAATGGTAAGGCCGACCAAAAATATATACCCTATAACCTGCCCTGACAAGGAAGGAGAGATTAGCTCTTGCAGGTCTGTACTTGTTTGTTTGTCAGCCAGCCTCATTACCTTTTGAGGTGGCTTCCAATTTCACCAATGCTGAGTGCCTGCCTCGATCCCTCCATGTTGTGCTGTGCAGCTGTACCTCTGATCTGCTCTGCTGGCTGTGCTGCCACTGGGGGCTGAATGATGGAGGTTTGGGGTTCTGATAGTAGGGGATGGGAGAGTTCAGACTTCTGGAGTTGCTTGTACTTTCTGTGCTCTTTAGTTGACCTAAGCTGTCTTTCCTTCAGGTTTCTTAACATTGCAACAAGGCTGATGGAGTTGAAAAATCTGTTGCTTGGTGTCTGCTGCTGCTGCTGCTGCCTGGCACTCCTGGTGGGACTGTGCTGGGCGGGCACACAGATCGCCAGCCGCAATGGCCTCTGTGGGACTCTGGCAGTTTTCCTCCTTTATGGTGGATCTTGGTCTCTCCGGCTTCTCTGCTCTGTCTAAGAATAACATATCCACCTTCACTTTTCAGAAGAAGAGTATATTTTTCTGGGGTTTTGCTTAAATCCCTCCCTTGGCTGGTTTGGCTGGCTCCTAAGCCACCATCTTACCCAGAAGCCTCTTTTCTTATTCTTTTCACAGGGGTGGGGGAAAGAGAGAGAGAAAATGGGCATGCCAGGGCCTTCAGCCACTACAAATTCCAGACACATGTACCACCCTCTGTATCTGGCTTACATGGCTCCTGGGGAATTAAATTTGGGCCTTTTAGATTTGCAGGCAAGCACATTAACTGCTAAACCATCACTCCAGCCCACAACATTCTTGGAATAAACTAAGTTACAGAGGAAAACAAACAAGTCTGAATGTCATGTGATGGGTATTTGTTCCTACACTGCATTAAAAGTTCTATTTGTGCCTATGATTCTAGGAATGCTTCCATGCACTGTCCTACAACAGATACATTTTGCAGTATTGTCTTTGAACAATCAGAAATTACCTGTGTAATGAAGGAATATACTTCATTTGACTATATCACATTACAACAAGGTGTTAAGTTTTACCCAAACTGAGAGCTGATTTTATTATGAAAAATTAAGAAGCAATATTAATTATACGAAGTAACATCTTTCTGAATAAAAGTATGAACAAAGTATTTTTAAAAAATAGAACAGACTAAAATTAAGAATTTAAACAAGATGCTCAAAATCAACAAGAATTAATGAGCATTGAAGGTTTGGCTGATCTCCATGAAAGCAGATGCACCCAAAGTTGGAAATTGAAAATGGATATTTTGAACTTAAGTTATTGGTGGTGGGCACTGTGGTGGTTTCCTGCTGACCACCTCATGCTTCACGTTGAGCTTCAGAGCATGCTGCCAATTCCTGACCATCTGAATGATGCACAGGACTTGTCCCTGGTGCTGTACTGCCATGGAACAGAGGGAGTATTTCCCAAGCCAGCCACTTGGACATATATGACTGTGTACTTATCACAGCTTTGGAGTGATTTGTAAATTAAATAGCCCAAAATGCATGACTGAAGATGTATGTAGGTTTAACTTTACATATCTTCTGAAGTTCCCATCTCTGATGGTTAATCTTAATTCTCAACTTTAGATCTCAAACACCTTGGAAACAAACTTCTGGTCACGTCTGTGATGGATTCAGTATATTCCTTCCTATGATACATCTAATTTTCATGAGAGACGTGCCCATTTATATATAGAAACAAGATGGTAAATAGAGGATTCTTCCTAAAAGTTCACTTAGAGGGAACAGTCTGCCTTACTATGCATGTATACACAAAACCAGTACAGGCTGCATAGCCCCCTGCTGGTCTGATTCTGGATCATCTAAGAGCTTGTTTGAATAGGTACTGACCATGAATAATGGTCACTAAGGTGAGGATGAAACTAGTACTGTTCAGAGTGGAAAACATGTACAGATGGGGGGGGGGGCCATGTTGCCAAAAGGTTGCCAGGTACATTATGTATGAGAAGGGTGCATTTACTGATGAAGCCATGTAGTGTCATAACTGGCTAAATTACTCCCTATGCTTGTCTGCCACATTTCCTTCTCAACTATTTCTCTTCTTACTTTAATGTCCATTTTCTGTGGCACACAAATTAATTAGTGTATGAGTGTGGCTCGAGACTTATTTACTGGAGCATGAACAAATTACCAGTAGCTAAAACATTAAAAAAAATTATGTTCTAATTACATGATTTGATTTTATTGAATGATAACTAATGAAATATAAAAATTATCCAAGTAAAAATGAAATACGGGCTGGAAAGATGGTTTATAGGTTAGGACCCTTGCCTACAAAGCCTAAGAAGCCATCTTTATCCAAATAAACCAGATGCACAAGGTGGCACATGCATCTGGAGTTCGTTTGCAATGGCTACAGGCCCTGGTTCATTCCCTCTGCCCCTTTCTGTCTCTGCCTCTTTCTCAAATAAGTAAATCAAATAATTAAAAATGAACCTCAGTAGAAATTGTTTAATATTGACAAGTATAACAAAACAGAGTGCCACAGCACTATTAGTAGCATTACAAATTAGAGGGTGAAATGTATCTCAAAGTCAATTTAAGTAGGAATTGCTAATATGAAATAATCAAGAACTTAAAATGTCTCATAAATGGTCAGCAGTTAATCCAATTAATCATGACCTTTTATGGTTTTAAATAAAGCACAGATATCATTTACTGAGATTTATTCATTTTCATTTCATGGTACTGTTTCTGATTTCCTGCAATCTACTTTCTTTTATTCTCTAGGTATATTTGGAAATCACAAGCTTAGATCTGTCTATGATAGAAAACATGGGCCAATTCACTTAATTTAGCATATATATTATTGTTACACAGACAAAATACCCATGCAGAAGCAGCCTATGTGAAGAAAGGACTCATTTAAGTCTTACAATTTCAAGGGGATGTTTCATCATGGTGGAGAAAGAATGCAGAGCAGGTAGCTGGGGCATCACATCTTCACACAAAGCAGGAAGGAAATCATATGAGTGAGTCAGGTCTCATTACCCAATAGGGCTGGGCTGATCAATGCCATGATCCACCCCCAGCAATACATCTCCTCCAACAGGGTTTCACTTCCCAAAAGCTACACCATCTAGGGAGAAGATGTCTGGCTTGGATGTTCATCCTAGCAATGTGAAACTGACTACAACAATACCTGAGGCTATGGGACATTTAACATTCAAATCTCTCTCTCTCCTATTTTTTTTCTTATAGGTAGAACCTCACTACTGGAGGCAGTCCTGGATCTCACTCTTTAGTGCCTGATGGGCCACACCCTCACAGTCATGCTTCTACCTTTGCTTCCAGAGTGCTGGGAATAAAGGTGTGTGCCACCAGGTCTGGATCCACTGCTCTTAATATGTTTCTATTTCCAGTCTAAGTTCATTATTCCAACTAGTTTATTGTGCATTCCTTGGAACATTATCCTGTGGATATAGATTAGGAGCCAGGTAGTTCACAATGTGTGCAGTTTAGTCAGGGTCACAGACCTTGAAGCAAGATAGACATCAGTCTGCCTGGATATCCAACAATAAGTCAGTTCCAAAGTTCACAGGCTAAAATTCTAAGAGAAATTATTCATCAAAGTTGTAGTCATTAGTGTCTCATTGTTGGGACAAATCACTTGACCCTAAGTAGCTTGTGTGGAAGGAAAGGATTTATGTCTTTCTTACAGTTTTGAGAGTAAATTTCATCATGACAGGAAAAGCATGATAAGGAAAAGTAAAGTTGGGGGACACATCTCCACAACAGCAAGAAGGAAGTAATGGGGCTGGAATGTGACACCCCAAGGCTCCTCCCAGCAACACACCTCCTCCAGTATGAGTCTACCTTCCAAAGACTATAATAGCTTGAAATTAAGTCTGAGGTGTAACCATGAACACATGAGGCCATGTGGTACCTTTTACATTCAGATTGCTATGAAGGTGATGGCTGCTGACATGACCAATCAAATCTAAAGCAAATTGGCTTATCAAAACCAATCATGGCCTGAGAGTCAGTAGCACATCCTGGTCCCGTCAAGGTCACAAAAAGCACAACTAGGAGCCATGTCTATCCACAATAGAAGGGGAACAGAATTAATATACTCACAGTATGCCATATGTGGAATACTTGACCTTTTTTATGAAACACTAGGAAGGAGAAGGTTCTTAGGTATAGCTCTCACCAAAAGTATCATTATTAGAGTAGTACATGAATTGAAGACAGATGCAACTTTCAGCTGTATTTCATAGTTTTTCTGTTGGTAAATACCAAAGAGTAGGACTTTTAAATATGTTTAAGGATTCTGATAAAACCTTATGTTCCATTGGCACACTCTCTAACCCTATTGAATTCCAATATTGTTGTAGTCAGTTTCACAATGCTAGGATGAACATCCAAGCCAGACATACTTTTGGAGAGGAACAGGATTTATTTCAGTTTACAGATCCAGGAGACATTCTACAGATGGGGGGAAAAGCTGGAACCCTTTCACAGTTCCAACTAGAGAAAAATACTGCAGCATGAACACACTGAGAAAAAGCACCAAGCAGTAGGCCTGCTCCCACACAAGGACTTGATGGCAATGTAGTTTGGGGGGCAGCAACGTCACACTAGGGCTAGGGAACATGGGCAAGCACACTCCATTGTCACTGGCTGGCCCTGGGAAGTTGGCAGCAGAGGTGGTGGTGGTCAGGAGCCAGTCTAGTCCTCCACCAAGAAGGTGGGTTAGGCTGAGATGGACTCTGGGAGTAGGGAGTGTCCTGGAATGGGGCAGAGACACCCTGAGGGGACGGGCTCGAGGGAAGGCTCTGGAGTCAGCAAGGTGAGGCTCTGTGAGCCAGGGCACCTATCTCCAATAAATACAATAAGCTAAAATGAATTTTGGAGGACACAGTTCTGTTCAGGAGATGGTTGCATGAGGTGTTAATACAATTTTCTTTGGTATGAATTGTTAGAAAGTTTGGGAGACTCTGTTTGAATAGAAATCTGCAGTGTGTACCCCTCTGACCTGAGATCTTACACTAAAACTTCATATAGTGTTAGAAGAATTCCAGAAAGGGAGAATTATAGCTTTTGCCTAGTCCAAACAATCATTTACATTCCGAGTGAAAAATGTTGCAGAGAGGTAAACCTCATTTCAGTACACGTCACACTGTGATGTTGGGAGTGTTTGGACCACTTTTCCAAAGGGAGAGATGAGTTGTTCTGAGGACACCCATGAGCCCAGGAACTGTTACCTATTGGAAAGGGCCTGATGGTGTGATCTGTGGGGAGGAATATCTGCCAGACTCCACCTAGTTTGATATCTAACCACACTGTCTTTCTCCCAAATTATTTACAGTGTTTGTGTTGTTTTTAGCTGACTTGTATTACTGAATCCAGGTATCATGATTCTGTATGAACCCAATAGTTCTGAAGGGTTGAACAAGGTGTTTATACTTTATTAGAAAGATTAAAAATCTGTAAAGATGCCCAGCATTGTGTCACATGCCTTTCATCCCTACATTTGTGAGGCAGAACTAGGAGGATTGCCATGAGTTTAAGGCTGCCCTGAAACTACCAAGTGAATTCCAGGTCAGCCTGGGCTGGAGTGAGACCCTACCTTGGAAAACCAAAATAGTAATAATAATAATAATCAATGTGAAGAGATTTCACACACATGTAATTTTTAGGAATTTGGCTTGTTTACCCTATATTGTGTGATAGTATTAGTTTATCACATTTAAGTGAAATAAATTGTTGGTGTACTCTTAAGATTGTCTTATGCAATTAAAATCTTAGAAAACATGTACTTTGAACAACTTTGTATAAAATATCAGTATTTTATTTGGATTATATAACTTTTAGGTGAAAATAGCATGGACACTTCCAAGTCAATGTCCTTAATTTTCAGGAAACTAATAGTGTTTAATTTTGCAGTATTTAAATGTAAAAGGTACATTGACTTCTTTTAATTTATTAACCATATTTGAGGATATGGTTTTTCATCTTCTAAATATCACCTGCAGAGAGAAAGAAAGGTGGGAGGAGAGAAAGAATGAGTGTACCATAGCCTGCAGCTGCTGCAATTGAACTCCAGAAGTATGCCACGTTGCGCATCTGGCTTACATGGGTCCTGAGGGGTCCTTTGGCTTTGGAGGCAAGTGCCTTAACTGCTAAACCAAACCTCCACCCTGTAATGAATGATTTTTTAAGTCACTAAATTGTGGGAAATTTAGTTTCTTACAACACTGCCCTTCAATAAGCTTCTTCTAATCAAGTGTTTTTTTTTTTTTTTCTCCTAGCAAAAGAGGGCAACTGCTAAACATTGGGAGGAGAGAAATTATTTTTCAGTGATATATCTGCTTGTGGGGAGTACTAAATACAGTATAATTTAATCCTGTAAATAATCCCTCACCAAGGATCCTGTAGGCAGCTCTAGTAAACTCATTATATCACAAAAAGGCATGAAAGCCGAAGGGAAGGAACATTGTTAAGAAAGGGGGGGGTGCCATTGAGCATGGGTTAGGAACCATGGAGGATAACAAAGTGGAGGTCATAAAAATGCATTGTGTATATGTTTAAAAATGGCATAATAAAATCCATTGTTAAGTGTAGTTAATATGCTCATAAGAAAGCATAACAATTTGCAACATGGTCTGTCCAGCTCTTATGTCAGTATGTTAGCTTTTGCTATAGTCAATAAACAGTCCACCCAAGCTGGGGGACTCTTCATACCTATCTTGCTATTTTATTTCTCTTGAGACAATAACTCCACAGGTAGCCCATGATGTCATTGAACTATTGAATAAATCAAGCCTCTGGCCTTAGCCTCAAAAGTAGCTGGGGATGGCTGAGTATTTTCAGAGGATCCCCACCTTTTGTCAATAACATGTAAAGTAACAAACAGGGAGTCCTTCAGATGAATTTGTGAGGTGTATAGACTATTAAATTTAATTTTAACGTCATTCTCTTTTACTTCTGGTTAATAGTTTAGTTTCACAATTTAATATTAGAAGCTGATTTGGCACATTCTGACTTTGAACACATAGTAGGGTTGGAATCTTCTACCCCAAGGTCTGCCCCCAGCTACATACTTCTTATAGCAAGGCTCCGCTTCCTAAGACTCCGCTAGCTGGAAACTAAGCAGGAAGCTTAATCAAAACTACCTGAGGCTATTGAAGACATTTACATTCAAACCTCCACTGCATCATGAGTAGCTTGGAGTATAGTCCTGCACTAGCAGGACTGGCCACCGCTCACTTCTAAATTTAGCAGATTTAAAGTTTTAAATATGTGTTATGTAGAATATTTGCATAGGTTATTACATGATAATATTCCTAACTATCTAAAATTATTTTGTTAGTTTCTGCTGAAATTATTCTTCTACAAGTTTGGTTGAGTGGTCTAAAATTGTGCTAAGATATGAAATTCAGCAGCATGTAACTGAGGTATTGATTTGAATTCTCATGATTATTAACATTGTTGAGCGTCTGCCTTTTCTTCCTTTCCTTTCTTTTCTGTATTTTTTTTTTTATGGCAGCATTTCATTCTATCCCAGGATGACCTGAAACTAACTCTGTAGCCCAAACTGGTCTTGAATATAATCTACAGCCTTGTGCTTGCAAGGGAAACACTCCCACACAGGACTATGTCTCCAGCCCCTCTGATCTCCCAGAAAAAGAAATGGCAAAATATAGAATTTTAAATATGTTTGAAAAATATATTATTGAAAAAAACAGTAATAACTTTAAAAAACAAACAAAAAAATGCTTCTGCAAACACAGTAAAAGAAAATTCACTTAGAAATGCTTATTGGTTTTACCAAAGAGAATAAGTGAGCAGTATCTGAGCACATGAAACCATGTTAGGCATCATTTACCTTGGCACTAGTAAATGCACAGCTTAAGGATAAATGTTGGTAAATATATGGGAAATTGAATCACTAATTTATTGCTACTTAAATGTACATTAGTATATCTGATAACTCAGAAAACATTTTGGAGGTGTGTTTGTTTGTTTGTTTTAAGCTGGCCTGTCATTGGCAAACAATGATGTCTGTATGGTTTCCAATAAAACTGAGGAGCAAATCTGTTTCCTCATTCCTTGTTTAATACTATTAGGATCAAATCGAACAGTTTCTATGGTGAGCAAAGGTTACTCAGGTGAGAAAGCTGTTCATAAGATTATCAGATGAACTTCCAATATCAAGTGAGGCTGAAGAAGAAAATGAATCCCTCATAATATATACAGAAATGGGACATACCCAATGTTAGGAAGCATTCTCTTTTTTTCTGTTTTCACTATTTTTAAATTGAGGATTCACACATGGCACATACTATGTGCTGGACATTGTTATAAGCACTTAATACTATTTGCTTGATTCTTCCTAAGTAGTTGGTTGTACATTTTTTTATTCAGATATATGTTTTTTTTTTTGCATTCAATGAGATTTTTATTTCAATTATCCACAAAACAATATTACAACATCTTATAAAAATATTAAGTTTTAGGCTACCATTATTCATTTAAAAAAGTGTTTGTGCTGAAGGCTGCTTTTGCCAACATTCTTTTTGGTACAGGAAAGCTCCACAGTAAAACAATAAAGATGGAGGCTGCTGGGAAAAAAACCCTCAAATGTACAAAAACTGTTTATTTTCTTGGCAATTAAAAAATACGTAACAATTTAAATTGAATACACATCAAGTTAGAGTTAGTGTTTTATCCTTACTATACAATGGTTAAAAGGAACTGATCCATTTCATCAAAACCTAATGAATATCATCAACTCTTCCTGGCTTTTCTGATCACAATGAGTACATAAACATAACTTTGTTACCTTTTAAAAAATACTTAGAAAAACAATACAATATAGTTCACATGAAGCCCTTTAAAAAACTCCTATCACAGGTTGTAGACATTGGGACAAATAATGACGTCACTCATCTTAGGAAGCCTCTCATGGTAGAGGATTCAATACTAAACACGTTACGTAAAAAGAAGAAACAAGTATAATCTTTAGTACCAGAACTTTTGCCAACTTGCATGAAGTTCATGTGTCACACTTTAAAAAAGGTTTAAATTTGAACATATATACCATGGCACAGCTATTTTAAATTTAAGGATTAAAGTGATGGTAGTTAAAAATCATATGTTGAGAACAGGAACTTTAGACAATGCTTTAAAGTGTGGCTATAAACACAGCATTTAAACATAAATACTAGACTTCATTTTGTACTTTGCTAAAATCTTAAAACACTAATGGCTGCTATTCAAATTCATTTCAGAATTTTAGTCTGGAAAACCAGGTTTTTTTTTTTTTTTGTATGTTTTACTTGTGAATTTTAAATTGACCAATACTTCCCTCTTCTAAGTTAGTTTCTCAGAATACGGTTACCTCCTCAAATCAACTCCATTCCAAAAGGGAAAAATGACAACCATTAAGATAGAAGGGAAGACTCAAACGGGGTTTTGAACAGTGGAGTTCTAAGAAGGTTCTGTATAAAAGCTGGGTCAACTGGAATTAGTAAAGACTTCTCTTCACTATTTTGAGGATGGAACATTCATGTAGTGTGTATGTTAACAAAACTTAGTGTGACAGTCATACCTGATAGCTCTTAAAGTCTAAGCAAACCGCCATGTGAGGAGTTTTGCATGCCAGCAAGGCCATGCTGCCTGTCTATATCAACACCAAACATTGTATTCCACCCATCCCTCTGCCTGTAAAACTTTCACATTTTCTTTTCTCATAATTCTTCTAAATACATTTTCCTTTCTCCTACTCTATATTCAAAAACAAGCTCAAAGTGCATTCAAATCCCTGATCTAGTGACACTTTCTATGTGTGGCACCCATCACCAGAAGAACCTATCAGCAACATCTCACAGTACCAAGTCTATTTTTTTTAAATGGACTGCTTAAATGCTGGGTTTTACCTTTCATGCTATCTAAAAATTAAGAGATGCCCTCAGATTAGATAGTATATTTTCAATTACATACTGCCTTTAGGAAAATCAATGCAACCTTACAAGAGATTAACTCACTTACTAGTTGCCTTCATTATCTTACATTGAACAATTAAAAAAAATGACTGAAGTGAAAAATTTCTTTTTCTACTTTCCAGTTCTATTAATATGAGTATGAACAGTGCATTATACTTTCAAATACCACAGCTGTGGTCTAACATTTAATCACATTTAAATGCTGTTTATAATCTATGTTTTGCTTTAGAAAAGCCTGGCCCATTTCCACACAGAAGGAGGCATATGCTAAGATTGCATGTTGACTGTTCAACACAGAAAAACCTTCAAGATCAATGCAAGACATTTTAAAAACTTGGAATGGAATTATTTGGTCCCATCAAGAATCCTAATTTTAGATTTTACTGTGGTATAACCTCCTAAATTTTGTCACTAACAATGAACAGTTTTCTGTAAGGATTCTGAGTTTGGGGAAGAAGAGAAGGAGTGGCTTGTCGACCAACAGTGGTCTTGTTCGTCCTTGCCATGCTCACACCACACCAGCAGAGTCTCACCTCTGTTGTCTTTGGACCCTGGAAGAAGTTGGAAAATGCCTCACTGGTACTTTATAGAGTTTAACACTTGGGGGGAAAGTGGTTTTGTGCAACCATGTCTGTAATTCCAGTTTACCATTAAAAACATGCAGAGTGAAGATTATCTTCTCCTGATTCCTGTCTGTGAGGAACCCCACAAACGTTCAGTATGTTTTAGCAGATTTGTGCACACAACAGGCTACTTGGATTATAAATTTTCTCCTGGTTGGTACTGTGGCTCTGTCGCAGTGAAGTAGTCTTCCAAGGAGGACTGAATATATTCAAATGTTGGTCTTTCATCGGGGTCCTTCTTCCAACAAAGATTCATTAACTCGTGGAGGGACTCTGGACAGCCCTGAGGGCAGGGCATCCTGTAGCCTCGTTCCACCTGTTCCAGCACTTCACGGTTCACCATCCCTGGATATGGTACTCTCCCCTTTGTTACCAGTTCTGTCTGGAGAATTCCAAATGACCAGACGTCCGACTTTATTGTAAATCGACCATACAGTGCAGCCTCAGGAGCTGTCCATTTGATTGGAAACTTTGCACCTTGCCGTGTATTCATTGTCTTCTATTAATCTTGCTAAGCCAAAATCTGCTATTTTGCATACGAGGTTTTCTCCTACAAGAATATTAGCAGCCCAAAGATCTCGGTGAATATAGTTCATTCTTTCAATATATGCCATACCATCAGCAATCTGAGCAGCCATATCGACCAGCTGTGGAAGCTTCAAGTATTTTCCATCTCCTTCCTTAAGAAAATCTAGCAAGCTTCCTTTGGACATAAATTCAGTGACAATGTAAATTGGCTCTTCAGAAACAACAGCATACAGCGGAACAAGCTTATCATGTCTTAACTTTTTCATTATCTGAGCTTCTTGAAGAAAAGCTTCGGGCATCATTGTACCTGGTTTGAGTGTTTTGATGGCCACCTTCGTAGTTCCATTCCATGCTCCCATCCATACTTCACCAAAACATCCTTGGCCTAGTTTAACCTCTAGCTGCAACGACTCTCGAGGGATTTCCCAAGCATCTTTGGCTAGACCTTGAGTCTGGGGTTTCACAGTTGGACACACAGTTGTTAACTTGTGGCACAAACCATCAGCATTTTCTGTGTAGTGCTTCACCAATTTCTGCAGTGTATCAAATTGTGCTCTGGTTGTGATATAGTATCCACCGTTGTCGAGTTTCCTGATTTTGTAGTGTTTCACATTGTCCCCCCTTACCTCATCCCAATCACGAATAGAGAGGGAATAAGCACCTTTAGTAGTTTCGCTTTCTCTTACTAAGAATATACCGCGCTGATTCCCAGGATTCAGAAGTAGTCTTTCAGCATCTTTTCTCCCCATTTTGCCAAAATACCACTCTTCTGCCTGAATGGAATCAGCAGGCGCTACATAGTTGCTGGGGATATAACCGTTCTTTCCCGTAGCGATCGATCTTGCTTCCCACCAGTCTCCTTCCGTATTGTTAATTATTTGAAATCTTTCACCCTTCTTGAATGAAAGGTCTTCTGTAGTTCTAGCTTCATAATCATATAAGGCCACAAATATAGTAACACCACCTGTTAAACCAGGAGGCTACGAACTTGGCACCACTGAGAACGTGGAAGATGTTCCTCCAAAAGGAGTCACTCCTGAGGATCCTCCAAATGGCGTTATGGACAGACTGCTGAAGGTGGCGGGCGCTCCCTTGGCGGCAGAGGACGGAGAGGCTGCGGTGGGCTCTGCTCCGTAGTGGCTGACACTTGGACTGATGGGCTCTGGAGGGTTTTCAGTCGTGTACTTGATGGCTGGACTTTTGTTTTCTTTACTTTTAATGCAGCCCATTATCAAATCTGGGCTCCGGCCGCGCGCGCATGGGTCGCGGCCGCGGCAGCGGGCCGAGGCGACGCCCGCGGGGCGCTCTCCCTCCTGCACGTCGTCGGGGTGTCGGCGGCGGCGGCGGCCCGGGGACGCGTTCCCTCGAGGAGGAGGAGGAGGAGGAGGGAATTCCCGGGCTCTTCCCCTCCCCCCTCCGCGCGTGTACACACACACACACACACACACACACACTCACACACACTCACACACACCGCTCCGCCCCTATTCAGATATATGTTGATTGTGTGTGCATAGATATAGTACTGGTATGTGGGCACTCAAGGTAAATGGAGTATTTTTCTTTAAAAATTTAGTAATAGATGATATATTTGTGTTCAGGGAACAGATGGCAGTTGTATGCATGTGTTCAGGAACTATGAAGCTTAGATGTATGGAGATCTTATTCAGAAATTGGTGGTGAGGGAAAAGTTGGGCTCCATTCAAATCTGCAAAAAGAATCATGGTATCATTAAAATCATGCCAGTAGTGTCTGTGGGCTGGCGATATCAGCAGTGAGGAGCCTAGCATCTGCCATAATTGGAAGGTGTGGACCCTTCTCATGACTGTGTGTTCAAAGAAAGAGAGCCATCTCACAGAAGACCTCGAGAAAGGCATTCCTGAGTTGAGACACACAGACATCTCAAAGGACAGAGTTATGAGGCTTTTTGTCAATGACCTAACAAAGGAGATCTAGGATCATGTCAGATGTTGGTGGAAATGAACACTGAGTATTTTGTGGGAAAAAAAAAATGTTTATTTTGGCTTACAATCTTGAGTCAAAGTTCAGTGAAGGCAGGGGAAAGCAATAGCATGAGTAGAGGGTGGAAATCACTTCCTGGCCAACCTCAGGTGGAAAACTGCAACAGGAGAATGTACCAAACACAGGTAAGAGAAAGCTGGCTATAACATAAGCCACACCCAACAATACACTGCCCCCAGGAGGTGTTAATTCCCAGATCACCATCAGCTGGGAACCTAGCATTCAGAATGCCTGTTTATGGAGGAACACTGAATCAAACCATTATATTCTACCCCTGGACCTCCAAAACTGGTAACAACACATGATATAAAATTCAATGCACTCATCCAACTTTAAAAGTGCCTATAGTTTTGAGTAAATCCAATAAAATTCAAACATTCCCATAGTCCAAGATTTTTTGTAATTTTATTTATTAATTTTTTTCCAAACCAAGTTACCATGCTGGTTTTTAATAATAATTCTCATTCTTTTATGCATTGTAAAATTGACATATTATTCAAATTCATTGTTTATCTGTTTACCTTACTGTGGTCTAGGTACATCAAGAAAAGGCTACTTTATCAGAAATGTGTCAGAATCAAAATAACTGTTGCATATAAGTGGATATCCATTAACCATCAGGGAAAAATTGAATAACAACAAAAATTAACAAACAAAACAAGTAACAGTTTAAATAAAAGAGTACATAATAGAAATATGTTTTAACTCTTTATTAAATATGAACATATTTTGTATGTAAACAACACACATTGGTACCATCCTTTCCGTCCTCCCTGCCCCTTTACTGAAGAGGCATTCCTCTTTGGGGATGCAAGTCAACCCCATGGGAATTGTAGGTCATGCATGATGGGTGTAAGAGGCAATGTCTGTGTGCAGGATGCCCCAACTTGTGGCTCTAAAAATCTTACTGCCCCTTCTGCAAATTTTCCTGAGCCATGCAGGGAGAATTTAAGTTTACTTCACTGATGGGCACTTCATTTATAGGAGCCTCTGGATCTCTGGTTTGGTAAGTGGTGAGTATCCTTAGTATCTACCTCCATCACCCTTGTGCTGATACCAGATCCACTAAGAAATCAGCTCTCTTTCTCAATTTGCCAATTCCTCTGTGGTTTCAGCTGGGGCCATGATGGAGTGCACTTGGCTGTTTACTTCCTCAGGTACAGCTCCCACCTGAAAAAGAGAATCAGATTCTCCAATGGAGAATGAAGTCATCACTGGTTAAATTATATAACCATTATCAGTTTAGAGAGAAATAAAAGGATAGTCTAAGGATAATGTGAGCTTGACAGTGGAAAGCAGAATCAGTGTCTGGATATGATTCTGACTTCTCTTACCTGTGTTTGGTACATTCTCCTGTTGCAGTTTTCCACCTGAGGTTGGCCAGGAAGTGATTTCCACCCTCTACTCATGCTATTGCTTTCCCCTGCCCTCACTGAACTTTGACTCAAGATTGTAAGCCAAAATAAACATTTTTTTTTCCCACAAAATACTCAGTGTTCATTTCCACCAACATCTGACATGATCCTAGATCTCCTTTGTTAGGTCATTGACAAAAAGCCTCAACCCAAGAGTAGTTGGTTACCCACCATGGCTTCATGTCACTATTGCAATTGTGTGATCATGAAATCAGGTTGTTTGCTTCTGAGACGCTTATACTTTGAATTGCTTGGACAGATATTGGCAACTCCCCACTCCCAGTAGCTCATGTAGCACCTTCCAGCCAGTGCTGTTGTCTGCGGATGGCTCTCCTCCAGATTCCAACCAGGTCTCTCCATGGTCTTTGCCATTAATGTTTGGGAACACCAAGTCTTTTGAAAGTCTTGAGCTTTTCCAGAAAGGAACTCAAAGGTGGGACAGGTTGTTTTGAGAATGAAGTCTTTGGTGATAGAAGCCTTGTTTAATTTTAGTCATATCTCTTAGTGGAAGGATTTGAATGGAATGCTTGTGCTGTGTTTTTTCCCAGTCCTCATAGAGCACAAATCCTTTAAAAGTTTCAGTGTTTTTCTAGATTTAAAAAATTTTTTTAAAATTTATTTATTTGAGATCGACAGACAAAGAGAGAAACACAGATAGAGGCAGGGAGAGAGAGAATGGGCATGCCAGGGCTTCCAGCCTCTGCAAACGAACTCCAGACGCATGCGCCCCCTTGTGCATCTGGCTAACATGGGACCTGGGGAACCGAGCCTCGAACCGGGGTCCTTAGGTTTCACAGGCAAACGCTTACCTGCTAAGCCATCTCTCCACCCCTCCCCCTTTTAAAATTTAATTTATTAGTTTTCTTTGCAGCAAATACAGGCAGTTTGGTAGCATTGCTTAGGCTCATCCATGATCTACCCCATCCCATTGGACCCCCCTTGTTGATGTAAATGGGTCATGCATTGTGGAGTTAGCCCACAGCTATTGGTATGATAAATGTCTCTGCATATCATGACCCAACATGTGACTCTGACATTCTTTCTGCCCCCTCTTCCACAAAATTTCCCTGAGCCATGTTGGGTACATTTTTGGTCTGCTTCAGTGCTGAGGTGTTGGGGGCCTCTGAGGCTCTGGCGCTCTGATTTGGTAGGAGTTGATTTTTTGCTGTGTTGGACTCCTTCCCCTTTGTGCAGGTATCTGGTTCATCAGGAAAACATCACCCTTGCTTGTTTTGCCAATTGGCCTTAATTTCAGTCGGGCCCCTTTTGAGGTATGTTGGAGCAGCTCTCTCCTTAGGATTTGCATCTATCTGAAAAAGAGAAGCAGGTTCTCCAATGGAGAGTAAGTTAGGACCCGGAAAATTAAGATAACACTTACTTTTTTTTTTAATTTTTTTTTGTTCATTTTAATTTATTTATTTGAGAATGACAGACAGAAGGAGGCAGAGAGAGAGAGAATGGGCGCGCCAGGGCCTCCAGCCACTGCAAACGAACTCCAGATGCGTGCGCCCCCTTGTGCATCTGGCTAACGTGGGTCCTGGAGAATCGAGCCTTGAACCGGGGTCCTTAGGCTTCACAGGCAAGCGCTTAACTGCTAAGCCATCTCTCCAGCCCAACACTTACTTTTTTGATAGAGAGTTTGATAGGTGTAGGCCCTCTTGTAGCCCATGATTGATGGTAGCTTGATATTTCAGAGTGGGCTTATTTTGGGGTATGGTTCTGACTTGTTTCCCAGCTCCAGCTATGGGTCTCATACCACTGAGTGGATCAGTTAGCCAATTCAAGAGCAGTTGGTTCCCCACCATGGCTGTGTGCCACTATTGCACTTGAGTGGGCATCACATCAGGTTATTTGTTGCTAATTAGGTTAGACAATGAGTTGCTTGGACAGATATTGGTCATTTCCCCCAGTCGCCCATGTAGCACCATCTGGCACTAGACACGCTGAATGTGTGGGGACTGACACTCTCCTGGCTTCCAGCCATGCCGTTCCATTTTACGTGTCAGCTGCCCATGGAGTCTTCAGCAATAGGGTCTTACCACTGGCCTTTGGTGGGTCATCAAGTACTCTGACAGAAGTCTGTCATTGTTTTAGGAAACCTTGTAGGTTTCTCTGATCAAAAGCTCACTGTGGATTGTAGCCCCAAGCTGGAAGTGGGGGTTACAGGTCAGTGCCCACTAAGAAATTGAGGAAAAACATAAGTAATATACAACACTTAGAGAGGAGAGAGACAGAGGGGAGAGGGAGGGAGGGAAGATGCAGAAGATTTAGGTTAGTCTTGATCCTACCTTCTCTAGTGTCTTGTGGTTCAGGTGTTTCCTGTTAGGGTCTAGTGAAGGCCCAGCCATTTGGTCTGTCTTTTAGGAAGTAGAATTTTATGGTATCATTGCCGTTTGGGTCCAGATTACTGTTTTCCACCCTTCCATGCCCTCCCCATCCATCCTATTGTCTAGTCCACGAGGTGCTTGCTGGGTATGTAAGGTATCTTGGGTAGATTCAAGTTAGGTGTGGTAGATGAGTTGAGACTATGTGTCGATTTTTTTTTTCTGTGATTGGCTAAGTTCGCTGAGAATCATCTGTTCCAGGTTCAACCATTTTTCCTTAAATTTCTTTGTGTCGTTTTTTCTTACTGCTGTATAGAATTCCATTGTGTAGATATACCACACCTTTGTTATCCATTCTTCTAATGATGGACATCTGGGTTGATTCCAGCTTTTAGCTATTACGAATTGAGCTGCTACAAACATGGTTGAGCAAATCTCTCTGGCCTTTGGTGTGAAGGTTTTAGGGTAGATGCCCAGTAAAGGTATAACTGGGTCTGTTGGTATTTCTATAGTCAGCTTTTTCAGGAGCCTCCATATTGCTTTCCAAAGTGGTTGTACCATCCTGCATTCCCACCAACAATGAATGAGTGTCCCTGCTTCTCCACATCCTTGCTAGCATTTATTTTCATTTGTATTTTTGATGTTGGCTATCCTCATTGGGGTAAAGTGGAATTTCATTGTTGTTTTAATTTGCATTTCTCTGATGATTAGGGATGATGAACATTTTTCTTAAGTGTGTGTTTGACATTTGTATATCTTCCTCTGTGAATTGCCTGTTCAACTCTGCACCCCATTTTGTGAGTGGGGTCTTTGTCTTCTTATTGTTTAGACTTTTGAGTTCTTTGTAAATTCTAGAGACAAGGCCTCTATCAGTTGGATAACCTGCAAATATTTTCTCCCATTCTGTGGGTATTCTATTGGCTTTGCTTATTATATGCTTGTTTGTAAAGAAACTCTTCAGCTTCATATGATCCCAATGGTTGAGTGACTGTTTAAGAACTTGAGCCACTGGGGTTTTGTTCAGGCAGTCTTTTTCCATTCCCATATCATGGAAAGTACTTCCTAAATTTTCTTCCAGTAGAATTCGAGTTTCTGTCCTTATGTTGAGGTCTTTGATCCATTTGGATTTGAGTGTAGTGCATGGTGAAATGTGTGGATCAAGTTTTAGTTTCCTGCATGTGGTTATCCAGTTTGTCCAGCACCATTTATTGAAGATGCTATCTTTTTTCCAGCCTATATTGTTCGGGCCTTTGTCGCATATCAAGTAGCTATAATTGCTTGACCCAAAATCCGGGTCCTCAAATCTATTCCATTGGTCTATACTCCTGTTTTTATGCCAGTACCATGCTGTTTTTATTACTATGGCTTTGTAGTATAGCTTTAGATCAGGTATGGTGATGCCACCAGAGGTGTTTCTTTTGCTGAGGATATGTTTGGATATGTGAGGCCTTCTGACTTTCCATATGAAATTTGAGATCATTTTTTCTGTCTCTATGAAGAACACTGTAGGGATTTTAACTGGAATTGCATTAAATCTATGTATTGCTTTTGGTAGGATTGTCATCTTCACAATGTTAATTCTGCATATCCAGGAGCATGGGAGGCCTTTCCATCTTCGCAAGTCCTATGCAATTTCCTTTTTGAGAGTTTTTATATTTTCGTTGTATACATCTTTTACTTCCTTCGTTAATGTTATTCCAAGGTGTTTTTTTTTTGTTGTTGCTATTGAAAATAGGACTATGTCCCTTATTTCTTTGTCTGTATCTTTGTCATTTGCATACAGAAATGCTACCGATTTTTGTGCATTGATTTTGTATCCTGGTACTTTGCTATAGGAGTTTATCACCTTCAGGAGTTTTGGGATGGAGTCTCTCGGGTCTCTTACATATACAATCATGTCATCAGCAAATAGAGCTAACTTAATGTCTTCCTTTCCAAATTGTATCCCTTTATTTCCTTCTCCTATCTTATTGCTTGAGCTAGGACTTCCAGAACTATATTGAAAAGCAGAGGTGAGAGAGGACATCCCTGTCTTGTTCCTGATCTCAATGGGAATTCCTCCAGTCTCTCTCCATTAAGTATTATTTGGGCCTTTGGAGCTTTGTTTATTGCCTTTATTATGTTAAGATGTGAACTGGCCATGCCGATTCTCTCCAATGTTTTGATCATGAAGTGATGTTGTATCTTGTCAAAGGCCTTTTCTGCATCTATCGAAATGATCATGTGATTTTTATGTTTAAGCTTGTTTATGTGGTGTAGTACATTGACAGACTTTCATATGTTGAACCACCCCTGTGTTACTGAGATAAATCCCACTTGGTCAAGGTGGATAAGGCTTTTGATGTGTTGTTGGATTTGGTTTGCGAGTATTTTGTTCAGGATCTTTGCATATATGTTCATTAGGGAAATATGCCGATAGTTTTCTTTTCTTGTGGCATATCTGCCTGGTTTTGGGACTAGGGTGATACAAGCTTCATAGAAGGAGTTGGGTAGCTTTCCCTGTTCTTCAATGGTGTGGCACAGTTGTAGAAAGGTTGGTTTGAGTTCTTCCATAAAGGTTTGATAAAATAAGGCTGGGAATCCATCTGGTCCTGGACTCTCCTTTTTTGAGAAGTTTTTTATTACTTTTTCAATCTCTGTGGGTGTGATGGGTTCATTGAGGTGATTAATCTGCTTTGAGTTTAGCTTTGGTAGGTGATAACGGTCCAGGAAATTATCCATATCCTCCACATTTTCCAGTTTTGTGGAGTAGAGGTTTTTGAAATAAGTGCTGATGATTCTGTCAATTTCACTTATGTATGTTGTGATCTCTCCTTTTTCATTTTGAATTTTGTTAATTTGGAGTCTCTCATTTTTTTTGCTTGATCAAATTGGCCAGAGGTTTGTCAATCTTGTTTATTTTTTCTAAGAACCAGCTCTTTGTTTTGTCAATTGCCGTAATTGTTTCCATGCTTTCCAATTCATTAATTTCTGCTCTGACTTTAATTATTTCTTTCCTTCTGGAGCTCTTTCTGTTCGATATTTCTTGTTTTTCCAATTCCTTTAGGTGGATTGTTAGGGTATTGATTTGGGATCTTTCTGTCTTTTTTATGAAGGCATTGAGTGCTATGAATTTTCCCCTGAGGACTGCCTTCATTGTGTCTCATAAATTTTGTTATGATGTGTTCTAAATGTCATTCAATTCTAGGAATTTTGCAATTTCATTTTTTATTTCATCCACTATCCATTTATTGTTAAAGAGTGTGCTATTCAGTTTCCAGTTGCCGTTGGGGTTCTTGTTGGTTTTTTTGTTGTTGATTTCTAGGAATATAGCATTATGATCTGATATCATGCCGGGAATTATGTTGATTTTCCTGAATATGTGGAGGCAGTCTTTGTGACCCAGTATATGATCTATTTTAGAGAATGTTCCATGGGCTGCTGAGAAGAATGTGTAGTCTATGGATTTGGGATGGAAAGTTCTGTTGATGTCTGTTAGGTCTAAGTGTTCTATGGTTTTGTTGAGCTCTCTGACTTCCCTGTTGAGCTTCTGTTTGGATGATCTGTCTGTTACTGATAATGGTGTGTTGAAGTCCCCAGCTATGATGGTGTTGGTGGTTATTTCTGTTTTATTGTCAAGCAGGTTTTTTTTTATCAACTGTGGTGCCCCTCTGTTTGGCACATACAGATTTATGATTATAATATCCTCTTGATGGATTGTTCCCTTTATAAGTAGGAAGTAGCCTTCTTTGTCTTTTTTGATTGTTTTTGGTGTAAAGTCAATTTTATCTGATATCAATATAGCTACACCTGCTTGTTTCTTATTCCCATTTGCTTTGAATATTGTTTTCCACCCTTTCACCCTGAGGAGGTTTCTGTCTTTAGTGGTAAGGTGGGTTTCTTGAAGGCAGCAAGATCCACCTGTAAGCTTGTGTGTCTTGATGTGTGAATTAAGGCCATTAATATTTAGGGTGATGACTGTGAGGTTTGATTTGATCCCTGCCATGTTGTGGTGGTGGAGGTGTGTTGGCATTTCCATGGAATTTGAAATTTATTCTGTCTACTCTGGGTTTGGTTTCTGTGATCTGCTTCTTGTAGGTATTTGTGTTTGGTTATTTGGTCTAGTCGGTTAGGAGTTCTGTTTGCTTCTTGTCTCTTGATGGGGCTTTCTTTTAAGAGATGGGGGAAGTTTTCTTCAATTATTGTGTTAAATAAGTTCTCCATGCCTTTGGTCTGAAATTCTTCTCCTTCTGGTATTCCAATGATTCTGATATTAGGACGTTTAAGTGTATCCCACAATTCCCTCACATGTTCTGTTCACAGGAACTTTTGAACTTACTGAAATTTTTGGACTCTCGAACTGTTTCTTCCATCCTGTTTTCTAGATCAGAGTTTCTATCTTCCACTTCGCTAACTCTACTCTTGAGAGCCTCTAGCGAGTTTTGGACTTGTTCAATTAAGTTTCTACTACGTTCTTATGTATTGCTTCCATTGCTCTGTCCAGCTCCCTTTTCATCTCATTTTCTGATTTTCTTGATGATTCTTGGAAATCATCCTTGCATTTCTAAATGTTTTCATTTAGTGTGGCCAGCTGATTTTTAAGGTCCTCTTTTGTTTTTGCTCTCCCTCAACTCTCTTAGCTCTCTTTGAATTCCTTCCAGTGTCTTATCATATTGCTCTAGCTTAGTGATAGTAGCATCCACACGATTATCTGTCCTTTGTAGCTTTCCTGCCAGTTCTAGCAGTAGGTTGGTCAGGGTTGCATTGCTCATAGCTTCTACTTGATGTTCTGATCCTAAACACTCTTCTATGTTTTGGTTAGATGTAATCCTTGTTGGACTGGTGATCTGTCTGGATTTTCTTGCATTTTATTTTTCATGTTATTTCTTTTGTGCTGTGGTCTACCCATGTCAGTGTATGGGCAGGTAGGTGGGTGGAGAAGCCTGGGATCTAGCTCAATCAGAATCCAAGGCAGCCTGGGGCAGTTGCAAGCAGCCTGGGTTTTTGCTTTCTCTTGCCAGAGCCTCATATCTACTGCCTGACAGGGGTGCCAAAGTTGCCTGAATTCTCACCCAGTAATGCACCAAAGCTGCCTGCCTTCGAGTTTGAAAGGGGACTGAGGTAGCAAACCCTGAAGCTGCCCAAACTCTGGCTGTGAACACTGGGACCTGCAAACAATGTGAGCTCTCTTGCCTCAGGGGAGGGGGGGATGTGTGGCAATGGGCAGGTAGGGGATGTCACCTGAGCTGGTGCTAGTGACTCAGTGTGAACTTGTTTGGCCCTTGCTGTGGGACTGGGCCCGCTGCATGTGCAATTGTAGTGCAGAGGCAGCTGATGCAGACATGAGATCAGGACACAGCAGAGGCTGGCCAGCTGGCAAGTGATAGGAGCACAGCAGGATGGGGTCTGGCAGCAGCTTAATCATGGCAGAGGTGGCCCCCGCAGGCGCGCGAACCGAGCACAGCGTGGCTGGCCAGTGCTCATGATGAGAGCACAAAGGCAAAGATCCCCGTGCGTCAGCACAGCGGACTGGCAGGCACGCGATGGGCTGGTGGGCGCGCGAACAGAGCCCAGCCACGCAGCGCAGGGCGCAGGGCGCGGCGGCTGTATGTGTGGGTGTAGGCTACCCACCCGAGGGGGGATGCGTGCTTCCCTGTTTTTCCCCACTCTGTGCCCTCCCACTGGCAAGAAGACCCTGATAACCCTTAATTTCTTGCCTTTCTTTGCCTGGTATCTGCAGCGCAGTTAGGCGGTCGCCATCCCGACCAGAAGTCTCTCCAGCCCTTTTTCTAGATTTTTAGGTGCCAAAATTTTGTTTTCTGGAAAATGATTCTATAATTGTTTGTTTTTGGTATTTGGTGCTTGGGAATCAACCCCTGTATGTTAAGCATACATTTAATTTTGTTGAATATGTTTAATTTTGGTTTTCATTTGTTTACTGCCAATATATTGAAATAGGTATTTATGAATTGTTTTATATTCTGAGATCTTGGTATATGTTCTTTACTAGGCAGTTTCTTAGATTTATTTGGAATTTTCTACTTGTAATCTCTTAAATATGTCAGTTATATTTCTTTTCTAATGTGAGTGTCTTTCTGTATTTTTTTCCTATACAGTAGTGACTAGCTCTTTTAATACTAAGGTGAAAATGAGACAAAAGAGACTTTATAACCCTGTTTTCAAAATTAGGAGAAAGCATTTATTTCAACATGGTACATGACTTTGTTGCCAGTTAATTGTAGGTGTTGTTTATTAGCTCAAGATAGTACCTTTATTTCCTAGTTATTAAGAGTTTTCAAAATTAATGTATACTAAATTTTGTCACTCATTTAATCTTCATTAAGTAATGTAACCGTGTACATATTCTTTTTAGAGTCTTTGTAAAGTAGAATACCCTGGTGGTTTTGAACACTGAACTAAATTCTTGGAACAAATTCTACCCAAACAAGTGCATTTTTACATGGGGATTTTTTTCTGTAAGTACTGGTATGGATTTTTTTTTTTTTTTTTTTGGCAGGCTGGCTAAATAATGCCTGCCAACTAATGTTTCAATCTAGTCACTGTTGGAAGTATGCATTATAGGGCAGAAGAGACTACAGATGTGACAAAGTTAAAGCTCTTGAGATTGAGAGTCTATTATAATTATCTGAAAAGGTTTAAATTCCTGATCCTCCTGGTTCTACCACCTGGTTGTTGGTATATTAGAATTGAAGTATCATGTGATGATCTGTCAAAGATCGTTTGTGCTGGTGTCCATCCCTGGCTTGAAGGAGGGAAGAGAGGTATGAAAGGGAGTGGTGCAATGACGACACAAAGTCAAGTTCTGGTGCAAGCTGACAGGTTAATGCTGAAAGCAGCTGAGTTTCTCCATTTCTTTTTCTCTGCTCTGCTGCCACAGCTCTTAGCCTCAGTCCTTTATTTTCTGATCATGTCATGCAAGAGTAAACTTCAAGAAAGGTACATTTATAGAATTCATAGAAACCTTTTGCTATATCTTTACATCAACTGACCCCATAATTATTTACCTCAAGTATAGTCATCAGGCCCCTAAATGATTAACTATTTTTTAGACTTTCCCCATGTATGTGTGGTCTAGCACTTGCAATTTACTGAGCTTGTACTTTCAGTTACTATCTTAAAGGTGAGAGACAGAAAAAACACAAAATGGGGTTCCCACCATTGACCGTTGATCCAATAAACTCATTTATCCCCCAACCATTTCTTTTAAATTTTCCTTTTCATGTCTCTCCAATACTTACACTTTCCCCTCCTCAGCCACCCACCACTAATTGAAATCCATCTGATCTTGGTTGTTTTTCCTGTAAGGATTCTTGGTAAAGAGTCATAGTTTGCTGCAATTGCCACCATTCAGAAAAATTAGTCATAGAACAATTCTTACACTGTTCCAGGAGGTTTATTGTTTCCTCCTCAGTGTACTGTACTCCATGCCTGACTTTCTTTAAGGCCTTCAGGAAAACAATTATTTCTGACCCACTTTCCTGTTTTTCCAGTTCTATGCCAGAGCTTCTTTCAGATACATTGACCAATTCTTCACTAACATCAATTTTTTTCTGGAAAAGTAAGCATAGAGATTGGTGCACCAAGTGAACAAGAAAGACACACATGCAGAAAACCATAGATATCTGTAGTGCAGAGAACCAAAGATGTATCTACAGAAGGGCCACATTGGACTCCAAGGAAGAGGCAGCTGGGCTGGAACTGTGTCATGCAGCTCTTCAGCACTCAATTCTTCATGATCCTGAAATGGCATGCTTGCCATCTCCAACATGTTTGTTTTTATTTTTTGAGTCAGGATCTCACTTTAACCTAGGCTGACCTGGTACTCACTCTATGGCCCAGGCCTCAACCCACAGCAATCCTCCTGTTGCAGTCAGTTCCATGTTTCTAAGAAAAACTATGAGGTACATAGAGCTTATGGGAGAATGGTGTTTATGTCTGGCTTTTAAAATCCAGGGGAAACTCCATCAGTAGAGGAAAAGCTGTTTACTTCCACAGATGGAAGCAGAGGAAGCACAAACAGATGGAGCTCCAATTGCTATGAATATACCTAGTAGGGCTGAACATCGATCCATCCCCAAATGCACTCTAAGGTTAGACTCATATCTACTCCCAAGCACAACTTAGTGCTAGACTCCAAGATCTGACCCTGGTTACCCACCACCTGTAGCAGGAATCTACCTGCTAGAGAGTGACTTTGCAAGCTAAATTTTAATAAAACACCTAAGTCTATGGGCCCATGCATTTAAACTATCATATTTCACACATCCTACCTCAGACTCCATAGTGCTGGGATTAAGTGGATGAACCAGCACATCCAGCTCTATGCCAATATTTAAACAAAAAATCAGTTTATTAAAAACCAGCCAGTTACATCCTTCTTATGGCACTGTTTCCTCTATGTCCTTCAAATTCATGAGTTATTGTGTCATCAAGGGTGTTATTCTTCACTGGGACATTTTCCCAGTTTCTAAAATGTGAAATTGTCATACACCTTCTGCCAAAGAATAACAGTTATCACATTTCACTTGAGATAGGTGCTCCTTGACACATTGTTATTGCTTCTCTATTCACAGGAGCTACAAAATGGAAGCAGCTTAGATGCCCTTCAACAGAGGAATGGATAATAAAGATGTGGTACATTTACACAATGTAGTTCTATCCAGTGGTAAAGAAAAATGAAATTATGAAATTTGCAGGGAAATGGATGGATCTGGAAAGGATTATACTAAGTGATGTAACCCAGGCCCAGAAAGCCAAACGTCCCATATTTTCTCTCATATGTGGATCCTAGTTATAAATATTCTGACTTGTGTTGGAGTTGGAGTGAAAATCTGTAGCAGAGCCAGTAAGCTAGAAAATGGCTACAAGGGAGAGAGGAGAGTGGTGGATATAAGGGATGGGTGTGTGTGTGTGTGTGGTGTGTGTGTGTGTGTGTGTGTGTGTGTGTGTAGATGAACAGATTACGTGGGTGAAATGTTCTAAGCAAGGTCAGGGGAAGTGACTGGGTAAAAGGAATGTGGGAAAGTAGTAATCAAAGTTCAGGATATTTTGAAGAAGCCACATGATAACCTACTATGGTGGTTTAATTCAGATGTCCCCCATAAACTTAGGTGTTCTGAATGCTAGGTTCCCAGCTGATGTAGATTTGGAATTAATGCCTCCTGGAAGGATGTATTGTTGGGAATAGGCTTATTGGCATCAAAACCAGCTTCCTTTGCCAGTGTTTGGCACACTTTCCTGTTGCTATCATCCACCTTGTTACCCAGAGGATGATGTCCACCCCCTGTCATCATTTTTCCCTGCCATCATGGAGCTCCCCCTCCAGCCTGTAAGCCAAAATAAATCTCTCTTTTCCCACAGCTGCTCTTGGTTGCGTGATTTCTACCAGCAATGCAAGCCTGACTGCAACAGTAAAGTGGTACTGAGGAGTGGGATTGCTGCTAGACACCTGACTGTGTGGCTTTGGCCTTTTGGAGCTGATTTTCAAAAAGAATGTAGAAGGATTTGAACCCTTGGCCTAAGGGATGCATTGCAGTGCTGTAAGTACAGACTTATGAACTATTCTGGTCACAGTTGGATGACCTGAATGCAGTCAGAACTATAGACTGTGATGTTTAGCTTGTGAGGGTGAGAAAGACTTGGACTGGGCTAGCAGTTTGTGAGGAGCTCTCTCTTTCTGTCCTTCTCTCTTGTAAATAAATAAATAAATCTTTTTTGTTGTTGTTTTTGTTTTTAAAATTTTTTAATCCATTTTTTAGTTATTTATTTGACAGTGACAGACACAGAGAGAAAGAAAGATAGAGAGAGAGAGAGAGAATGGGCGCACCAGGGCTTCCAGCCACTGCAAACGAACTCCAGATATGTGCGCCCCCTTGTGCATCTGGGTAACATGGGACCTGGGGAACCGAGCCTCGAACCGGGGTCCTTAGGCATCACAGACAAGCGCTTAACCGCTAAGCCATCCGTCCAGCCCTAAATAAATCTGTTTTAAAGGAAAAATAAATAATAAAGAAGGGAGGATAAAGATTATGGGACCAACAAATGGAGGGGAAAATAAACACCAAAAACGAAGAGAAAAAACCAGACAAACAACCAAAAAATATACAAATAAAAAATGGCAGAAAAGACTGTGAGGCTAGCTAGGGATACATAGAAATACCCTGATTAAAAATGAAACAGTAGGAAAACAGTTATTAAGAAAACAAATCAAGGGTCTAGAGGGATGGCTTAGTGGCTAAGGCAGTTGCCTCCAAAGCCAAAGGACCCAGATTCAATCTCCCAGGACCCATGTAAACTAGTTGGCACATGTCTCTGGAGTTTGTTTGCAACATCTGAAGGCCCTGGAACACCCATTACCTCCCTTCCCTCTCTACCTGTCTCTCTCTCTCTCTCTCTCTCTCTCTCTCTCTAATAAGCTAATAATCAGGCATTTAATAATAAGTAAAATTAGCCTGCTTTTAATCGCAGCACTCGAGAGGCAGAGGTAGGAGGATTTCCGTGAGTTTGAGGCCCCCTGGGACTACGCAATGAATTCCAGGTCAGCCTGGGCCAGAGTGAGACCCCATCTTGAAAAACCAAAATAAATAAATAAATAAAATTATAATTAAAATATATAAATCAGAAGCCAGGCATGATGGCACACACCTTTAATCACAGTACTTTATAGGCAGAGGTCGAAGGATCACCATGAATTTAAGGCCACCCTCAGACTACATAGTGAATTCCAGGTCAGCCTGGGCCAGAGTGATGCCCTACTTTGAAAACCCAAAATAAATTAAATCATAATTTAAAAAATATAAAGCATTAGCCAGGCATGGTGGCACACAACTTTAATCCCAGTACTTGAGAGGCAGACATCAAAGTATCACCATGAGTTTAAGGCTACGTGGAGACTACCTAGTGAATTCCAGGTCAGCTTGGGATAGAGGACTAGAGCAAGACCCTCCTTTGAAAAAGAAAAAAAATAAGCCTAAAAAATGAACTAAAAAATATAAAATAAGGATTGAGAGATATCTCAACAATGATATAAAACTCTCTACTATGACATCAAAATACCAAACTGTCACATCACAATGCTCAATTGTGAAGTCACAATGTGCCAGTGTGAAATCACAAAGCCTCACTGAGACAATATAGTACACAACTGTGACATTACCAGGCCCACTGTCACATCATAATGCTCAACTGTGACATCACAATGCCTCACTCTGATATCACAGTGCCCCTCTGCAACACATAATACCCCATTGTCATATCATAACACTCCCTTAATACATCATAATGCCCAAGTTTGAAATCACAATGCCCAACTTTGACATAACAATACACCACTTTGTCATCACAATACTCAGCTGTAAT
The DNA here is from genome assembly GCF_020740685.1 of Jaculus jaculus. Taxonomy (NCBI): domain Eukaryota; kingdom Metazoa; phylum Chordata; class Mammalia; order Rodentia; family Dipodidae; genus Jaculus; species Jaculus jaculus. The sequence continues at coordinate 1,272,023 of NW_025423493.1, forward strand.
ATCTCAATACACCACTGCCATATCACAATGCTCCACAGTGACATCACTAAACCCCACTGTCACATCACAATTTCCATTGTATCATTATAATTACCAACTTTAATACCACAATTTGAACTATAATATACTAATATCATACTGTGACATCACAATGCCCATCAATCACACCAACTGTGATATCAAAATACCAGACATTTTTAACACAATACCCCACTGTCTCATCAAAATGCCACACTGTGATATCACAATAACCAATCCCAGCTGGGATTTCACAAAACTCCACTTTGACATCAAAGTTCACTGTGACATCACAAAGCCCTACTGTATTATCATATTTCCAAACTATTATATCAAAATATCTTATTGTGACATCAGAAAGCACCAGTGTGATTTCACAATGCCCCACTGTGATATTATAATGATCTACAGCAACATCACAATGCCCCTCTCTCACATCACAATGCATCACGGTAACACTACTATACTCTTCTGTTACATCACAATGGCTAAGTGTGACATCACAATGCCCCATTGTCTCATTATAATACCTGACTGTGATTTTTCAATGCCCAACTATCACATTACAATGCAAGAATGTGATATCACATAACTATCACATCACAGTTCCCCACTGTCATACCACAATATCCCATTGTAAAATCAAAATGAGCTACTGTGACATTAACAAGTGACACAATCTCTTCAAAATGCTCCATGTTGATATCACAGTGCTCCACTGACACATCAATCACAATGTTCCACTGGGACATCATTGTGCCCAACAGTCACATTGCAATAATAACCCAGTTTTAAAACATGATGACCACTATGACATCATAATACCCTAATGTGACATCACAAAGCCCCATTGTGATTTCACAAAGCCAGTGTGAAAACATAGTGCTCAACTGTTTCATCACAAAGCCCAATGTGACATAACACTTACCCACTTTGCTACCATAATGATCCACTGTCAGATCACAATACCCGACTCCCTCATACTATTCAACTCTGATATCACAGAGCCACACTGTAACATAATGTGCCACTGTGACATCACAGTGCCCTATTGTGACATCTCAAAGCCCCAGTGTAATGACACTGCTACACTGTGATACCACAAAGCCCCACTGTGACATCATAATGCCCTACTGTCCTACTATAATGTTACACATGGCATTACAATGCCACTGCCACATAACAATGATCAACTATGATATCACAAAGATCTAATGTAAAATCAAAATGCCATACACTCTCATAATGTCCCAATGTGACATCACAGAGCTGATCTGTAACATAATGTACCAATGTGGCATCACAAAACTCCACTGTGATGTCACAATGCTCCACTATGACATCACAGTGACTCATTTTCCAAGACAATGCTCAGTTATGACATCAAAATGTTCTGTTATGACATAATAAAACCAATTTTTTCATTAAAATGCCCCACTGTAACATAACAATGCCCCAATGTGACATCACATTGTTCCACTGTGCTATAACAGTGCTCCACTGTGACATAACAATACCAAGTATTGCATGATGATTCTCAACTGTGTCATCACAAAACACTATTGTGGCATCATAATGACCCATTATTTACAACAGTGCTTCAATGTGACATCACAGTACCATACTATGACATCATAAAGCCACACTATGATTTCACAATGCCCCACTGTGACATCACAATGACTCATTGTCTAGTGATAATGCCCAGCTTTGACATCACAATGTTCCCATATGACATAACAAAACCAACATGTTTATTATAATGTCCCACTATGACAACACAATGCCTCAATATAACATCACATTGCCCCATAGTGACGTTATAAGGTCACCCTATGATACAATAGTTCACTCTGACATCCAAATGCCAAACTGTCATCACAATGCCCAACTTTTATATAACAATATTCAACAATGTGATATCACAAAGCCCCACTGTGATTTCAGAATTCCCCACTGTGATATAACAATGCTCTGCTGTTCATTATGAAGTGCCTCTGTGACATCATAATTCCACAATGTGCAATCATAATGATCCTCTCTAATTGTTATGTCCTATTGTAATGTCACAGAGCTGAACTGTAATATTATAATGTCACACTGTGACTTCACAATGCCATACTGTGTCATTAAAAATCCCATTGAGATTTCACATTGCCTACTGTGATATCACAATGCTCCACTGTGACATCACAATGACCTCCTGTCTTATAGTACCCAGCTATGACATTACAATGTTTCCATATACCTCAGTAAAAACGACTTGTTCATCAAAGCGCCCCAATGTAACAACACACTGCCCCACAGTGATACCACATTGCCCCACTAGGACATCGCAGTGTTCCATTTTGGTATACTAATGCTCGATTGTGACATTACAATACCTAGTGTCACATCACAATCCTCATCTGTGTCACAATACCTTATGGTGACATCACAAAGCCTCATACTGATTTCCCAATGAAGCTCAATGACACCACAAAGCCCCATTGTGACATCCTATTGTCCCACTGTGACATTCCAATGCCCCACTTTGATATCAGTACTCCACTGTGACATCACATGACTCTAACAGGACATCACAAATCCCAATTGTGATTTCACAGTGCCACACTATGATATCACTATGCTCCACTCTTAATCACAAAGTCCCTTTTTGACATCACAATTTGTCACTGTAATGTCACAGTGGTCTACTGTCATATCACAACACCCCTGTGTGATATCACAGTGGTGTACTATGACATCAGAATGCCCAATATCTCATCATAATGACCCACTGTGACATCACAGAGCTGAACTGCAATATCATAATGTCCCACTGTGATATCACAATGCCCTATTGTGTTATCAAAAAGCCTCACTGAGATTTGGCAATGCTCCACTGTGATACCACAATGATTCACTGTCTCATGTTAATGTCCGGGTATGACATCATAATGCTCCCATATGACATAATATCAAATTGTTAATCACAGGGCCTCACTGAAACATCACAATGTTCATATTTGACATCACAATCCCCCACAGTGACATCACAGTTTTTCTTTGTGATATAATAATTCTCGATTGTGACATCACATTACCCAATGTCACAACTCAATGCTCAACTCTGACATTGTAATACCCTATTTTAACATCACAAAGCCCTACTCTGATTCTGCAATGCCTCATTGTGACACCACAAATTGACACCTGTTGCTACATCACATTGCCCCACTGTGACATAACAATACCATAATATGACATCACAAAGCCTCACTGTGATTTCACAGTTCCCCACTGTGATATAACAAAGGTCCACTGTGACATCACAACGCCCCCTCTTTCTTCATAATATCCCACTCTGATATCATAGAGCTTAACTATAATGCCATAAAGTACCACTGTGACATAACATTCCTGTATTGTAACATTAAAAAGCCCCACTGTGATTTCACAATGATCCACTGACATCACAATGGCTCACTTTCTTATGATAATGCTCAGCTATGACATCAAAATGTTCCAATATGATACAATTAAGCCAAATTTATTCATCACAATGCCCCATTGTGACACAACAATGCCCCATTATGACATCCCATTGCCCCACTGAGACAGTGTCACACTGTGATAAACCAATGCTCCACTGTGACATAACAATGCCCAGTGTCACATGAAAATTGTTCAACTGTGTTGTGAAAATATCCAATTGTGACATAACAAAGCCCCACTCTCCTATCATAATATCCCACTGTGATATCATAAAGCCCATTGGGATATCACAATGCCCCACTGTGATATCACAATGCCCAACTGCAACATCACTGTGCTCATCTATGACATCACAGTGATTCACAGCATCCTCACAATGCCTCACTGTCATATCACTGTAGCCAAAATGAAATCCTAATGCCCAACTATCCTATGACAATGCTCACTGTCTCATCAAAATGCACTATAATGACATCACAACCCCCCCTTTACAATGCCCCACAATGAAATCACAGCACTCCAAAACAAATTTACATACTCTCACTATGACATTACAGAACCCCACTGTGACATCACACTACCTCACTATCACATCACCATGCTGAATGTGACATAACTATACAATATCATGACATGACAAACCCCAAATCTGAATTCAGTGCCCCACTGTGACACCACAAAGACCCATTGGGACATCACAGTGTCCCACTACGAAATTGTAATGTCCTGCTGTGATATAACAATGCTTGACTGTGACATCACAATACCCTAATGGGACATCACAAAGTCCCTCTGTGATTTCACAATGTCCCATTGTGATATCACAATGCTCCACAGAGATAACACAATGATTTACTATATCATGATAATGCCCAGCTATGATAGCACAATGCTCACATATGACATAATATGAACTTCATCACAATGCTCCACAGCAATAGGACTATGCCCCTCTTATAATATCCCACTGTGATATAACAATGCTCAACTGTGATATCACAATAATGTAATGTGACATCACAAAGCCCCACTGTGATTTCACAATGCTTCACTCTGATACCACAATGTTCCACTGTTCATCACAAAACCCCTCTGTGGCATCACAATTCCCCCACTGTGATATCACTATAATGTCCCACAGTGACATCACAGAACTTAAGAGTAACATCATCATGTCCCACTGTGACATCATAATGCCATATTGTGATATCACAAAGCTCCATTCTGATTTCAAAAGGTGCCACTATAATATCACATCCCTTTATGACATCACAGTGTCCCCTTGTGACACCATAATGCCCCACTGTGACATCACAGTGTTCATTTGTGACATTACAATGATTCACTGTATTATGAAAATGCCTCACTGTCTCATCATAGTACTCAGTAGTGAAATCCCAATGCTAAACTGTCACACCATAATGCTCACTATCTAATCAAAATGCACTATACTATAATGACATCACAAATCCTCTTGCTTCACAATGCCCCATGATGAAATTTCACTGCTCCATTATGAATTTTCATGACCTCATTGTGACTTTAAAGTGCCCCACTGTGATATAACAATGCTCTACTGTGGCATCACAATACCCTAATGTGACATCACAAAGCCCCTCTGTGAATACACAATTCCCCACTGTTCATCACAAAACCCCTCTGTGACATCACAATTCCCACTGTTTTATAAGAGAGGTCCAATGTGACATTACAATGCCCATTGTTACATCACAGTGACACATTGTGTTATCACAGTGCCCCACTGAGATATCACAGTATCCCTTGTGACAGAACAATGCCCCATTGTGATCTAATGATCCACTGTGACATCAAAAAGCCCTACTGTGATTTCACAGTCACTACTGTTATATCAAAATGCTCCCATGTTCAGCACAAACTCCTCTGGGGAAATATCACAGTTCCCCAATGTGATATCACAGTGTCCCATGTTGATATAACAATCCCACTGTGACATTACAGTATACCACTATCACATCACCATGTTCAAATGTGACATCTTTATACCATATTATGACATGACAAAGCCCAACTTTGAATTCACAGTGCCCAAGTGTCACACCACCAACTCCAATAGTGACATCACAATGACCAAATCTGATATAAAAATGATCAATGGTGACATCACAATACCCTAATGTGACATAACAAATCCCTACTGTAAATTCATAATGTCTCACTGTGCCATCACACTGCTCCACTGTGACATCCCAATGACTCACTGTCTCATGACAATACCCAGATATGATATCACAATGTTCTCATATGACATAATAAAAAACTCCATCACTATTTCCATCAGTGACATCACAATGCCCAATGTCACATCACCATATTCAACTGTGATGTCACAATAACCTATTGTGATATTCAAAAGCCCCACTCTGATTTCACAATGCTGCAATTTGACACCAGAAAGCTCCATTGTGAATTCACAGTGCACCACTATGGCATCACAATACCCCACTGGGATATAACAATGCTCCACTATGACATCACAATAACCCACTGTCCCATCACCATGCTCAACTATAGTGTCAAAAATACCTGGTTATGACAAGACAAAGCCCTTTTCTTATTTCACAATGTCCCACTGTGACACCACAAAGCCTTGTTGTGACATGACAGTGCCCTACTATTACAGTACAATACCTGACTGTAATAGCACAATGCTCCATTCTCTCATCATAATGTCCCACTGTGATATGACAGAAATGAACTCTCTGATATAACATTATCACTGGAAGGGAATACATGCCTGGTACTGAAAACCTAATCAGAAGCCTATGGCAGGGGAGGTTATGAGCCTTAGGGGTATAAAGCCTGCTCTTGTCTAGATAAATGCATATATCACTCTCACCAAATTGCCCTGAAAGTACTACACTTAATTTTCATACTCATATACTAATTCTACTCTCACTTGTGGTTAGAGAAGCTTCTCTTTTCAGATGGTGATGACCACTGGGATGACCCAAAAGGCAACCTAATGCTGAGAAGAAGGAACAGAGAAGTGTCCAGAACTGAAACATCTCACACCCTTCAAGGCTCAAGGTCCATTGCAGAAGAGGTGGCAGAAAGAATGTAAGAGCCAAAGGAAAGGTACCACTCCTTACATACAACTATCTGGACAGAATTTGGCCTCGATATCTAAGACTTCACAGTGCCTCGCAGTACCCACATAAGACCCTCATAATAGGAGAAAAAGATGGTGACATCAAATTAAAAGAGAGAATAATGGAGAGAAGGCAGGGATATGACAGAGAACAGAGTTATGAAGGGGAAAGTGGGGGAGGGAGTGGGAGGGAAATACCATTGTTTGTTGTCTGTAAGTATAGAAAGTTGCCCAAAAAGAAAGCCCTCAGTATAGACAATGTCATATAGATGAACAGAGTAAGAAGAAAAGAAATAAAAATGGACAGAAGTCAGTGATGACTTCATAGCTCATCTAGAGGGGTCAGTTGCAGACTTTCCATCTCCTTTGCTGATAGAAATAAGTGCCTAGTTAATATAACACTTTGTTGCAACTTCTCACTGCTAAGGTAAAGTACCCTACAAAAAGCAGCTGATATGAGGAAAGTTGCTTATGTTGGCTTATATTCTCAAGGGGAATCTTAATGGTGGCAGGGGAAAGATGGTTGACCAGAGGCTGGACATCACCCCCTTTGCCAGCATCAGGCTGACAACAGCAGCAGAAGAGTGAACCCAGTTATATCAAGGAGGAGCTAAAACACCCCTAAGCGAAATCCCCTAAATAAACCTCATCCAGCAAAGCTTCACCTACCAAACTGCTATCAACTGGGGAGCAAGAATTCAGAACACGTAAGTTTATAGGGACATCTGATTCAAACCAGCCCATACCTTAAAATCACACCAAAGAAGGGTCACAACCTGATACTTAGAGACAAACAAAATTAAACCCTACTATTGTGCTGGAGTGGCCACTCAGTGGAGACCACATAGGATAACACCAGCATTCCCATCCCTACAGTGATGTATTTGAGCACTACTATCTCTGTCTTGGTTATTGAAATTCAGTATTTTTTTCTGTTACCAATCATCTGTATGGGATCCTATTATTCTGCCTGGATAGAACTTGTGAGTAGGTGACAGGACGCTCTCATTAGAGCTGAGCCTTGGCAGATGTTGCAGTGATTTTCCATTGTTGAGACAAACACCTGAATAGAAGCAGCTTACAGGAGTAAATGGTTATGTCAGATTTACAGAATCCAGGGGAAGCACCATCAGTGGTGGAGGAAGCTGGCTCACTTCCATAGACACATAGACAGACACCACTAACATCCAGCAAACAAACATCTGGAGCTCAAGCTCCTTCCTTACATACCTTAGGACTGAACTAAGAGATCTGTCCCAGTGACACCTCCACTAGGAAGCTGCTGTTGACATAAGTTGAAGCTTAATAAAAAGTACCTCAGACTATGGGTGGGGGGGGATACATTCACTTTCAAACCACTACAGGACATTTTGTATCCCTTGCCAGATGACAGCAGCAATTTACCGCAATAGTCAGGATCAGCAACTGGTGGCACACTCTACTATTACAGCTTTTATGCAGGTGTCATCTATGAGGACCCTTAGCCTACAGGGACAAATGCCAAAACCCTGGAGTCAGCTTAAGTGTCAAGGCTCTGGAGCCCTAGCCAGGAGGAAGCATAACAGGTGCTGTTATCCTATATTCAAGATTCTTGGCCCTTAAATGGGTGGTTTCTGCCACTGTTGCAGTTGTCACAGCTACTGCTGTTTTCCTGATCTGTTTCTCTTGTTACAGTTCCTCCTGTGCCTGAGCCATTCCTGTGGTCTCACTATTGTCATCACCATCTCAGCCACCACTATTCTCACAGTAGCATGTCTGCTCCTGTCCAGACTGCCAGGTCCTCCACCATTCACCTCTGCTGATAAATGTCCCTTGTCACTGCTTCCTCCTCTTTTTTTTGTTTTTGTAGATAATCCCTCTCTGCTAAAAGTGAAAATCACATGTAGGGTGGGAGAAGGGAATTATAATGGTTTATTGTCTCTAACCATAGAAGCTTTCAGTAATAAAATAGGTAAGAAAAGACAAAAAATACCTGGTTATGACAACACAAATCCCTCTTTTTATTTCATAATGCCCCACTGACACCACAAAGCCTCATTGTGACAACTCAGTGTGCTACTGTTAAAACATGACAGTGCACCACTGTTATATTACAATACCTGACTGTGATGTCACAATGCTCATCTCTGATATCACAATAACCAACATCACAAAGCCCATGGTCATATCACAATACCTTACTGTCTCATCACAATACCCAACAGTGAAATCCCTATCCCCAACTGTTGCATCATAATGCTTAAGGTCTGATAAAAATCCACCACAGTGACATCACAAATCCCTAATTTTACTTCACTACATTCCATGATGAAATGACAGTGCTATGAATTTTTGTAACTTCACTGTGACATTACAATGCTCTGCTATTACATCACAATATCTCACTTTCAAATTCCAATGCTCAACTGACATCACAATACCCTATTGTCACATTACAAAGCTCCATTCTATTTCAAAATGACCCACTGTGACAACACAAAGCCCCATTGTGATATCACTGTGACAACACAATACTCCACTGTGATATAACAGTGCTTCTCCGTGATATCACAATACCCTAATGTGACATCAAGAACCCCAATGCGATTTCACAATGCCCCACTGTGATATCACAATGCTTAACTGTTCATCACAAACCCCTCTGTGACATCACAATTCCCCACTCTGATATCACAGATTTCACTATGATATAACAATGCTCCACACTCTCATCATAATGTCCCTCTATTATATGGCAGAACTGAATTATAATAGCATATTCTCCCACTGCCATGTCACAATGCCCTATTATGATGTCAAAATCCCCATGAGATTTCACTATATTCCACTATGACATCTCAGTGACTCACTTCTTCAGGATAATGCCCAGATATGACATCAAAATGCTCTCATATGACATAATAAAACTATCTTGTTCATCACAATACAGCACTGACCCATCAGCATGCTCAACATCGACATCATAATACCCTATTGTGACATCCCAGAGCCCACTCTATTTTCACATTGTATCACTGACATCACAAAGCCCCATTGTCACATCACAGTGCCCAACTGTGACATCACAATGTTCAGCTGTGACATCATAATGACCCACTGTACCAACATAATGACTCACTGTCTTATCACTATACTCAACAGTGAAATCCCAATGCCCAACTGTCACATTACCATGCTCACAGTCTGATCAAAATATATAATAGTGACAACAGAAATCCCCACGTTACTTCACAATGCTCCAAGATGAAATCACAGTGCTCCACTATGAATTTACATAAACCCAGTGTGAAAATACAGTGCTCCACCTTGATATTACATTGCCCCATCCTGACATCACTGTGTCCCACTGTAATAACAATGCTCCACTGTGACATCACATTACTCCACTGTCACATCACTATGCTCAATTGTGATCTCACTATGCTTATGGTGACATCACACAGCTCCAATATGATTACACAATACCCCATTGTTACATCACAGTGCCCCACTGTGATATAACAATGCTCAAATCTGATATTCACAATACCTAAACATGACATCATAAATGCAACAATATCCTATTGTGACATCATAAAACCCCACTCTGATTTCACAATGCTGTACTGAGAAACCACAAATTCCCACTGTGATTTCACAATGAGCTACTGTGATATGCCAATGTTTCACTGTTCATCACAAAGCCCTTTGTGACATCATGATTACCAACTTTGATACCACAGTGGCTTACTGTGACATCACAATGCCACACTCATCATAATATCTCACTGTGACATCAGAGAGATGAACTGTAACTTCATAATTTCCCACTGTGACATAACAATGCTCTATTGTGACATCAAAAAGTCCCACTGTTATTTCACAATGCCCTAAAATTACATCACAATGCCCTATAGTGACATCTCAATGACTCGCTGTTTCATGATAATACACAGCTGTGAAATCACAATGCTAACATATGACATAATAAAACAAATTTGTTCATCATACTGCCCCACTGTAACATAAAAATGCCCCACAGTGACATCACAGGGCCCTACTGTGACATCATAATACCCAATATCCCATCACAATACTCAGCCGTGACATCAAAATGCCCATTGTGGCACCACAAAGCCCCATTGTGATTTCAAAATGCCTCACTGTGAAATCACAAAACCCACTGTGACATCAAAGTGCCCCCTGTGATATCACAATGCTCACATTGATATAAAAATGCTTCCCTGTGACATCACAAAGCCCCACTGTGATTTCACAATGCTCCACTACTCAGCACAAAGCCCCATGTGACATCACAATCCCCCAATGTGATATCACAGATCACTGTGCTATCACATAATTCTAATGTGAAGTCACAAAGCCTCAATGTGATATAACAATGCTCCACTGTGACATCACAATACATAATATGACAACACAAGGCCCCACTGTGATAACACAATACTCCACTATTCCACTGTTCATCAAGAAGCCCTACTCTGATACCACAATTTCCCACTGTGATATCACAGACATCCACTGTGACATCACAATTCCCCACTCTCTCACCATAATGTCCCACTGTGACATCACGGAGTTTAACTGTAATACCATAATTTCCCATTGTGACATCACATTGTGACTGTGATGTCATAAAGTCCCACTGTGAATTTACAATGCTAGACTGTGACATCATAATGACTCAATTTCTCATAATAATGCCCAGCTATGATACCATAATGCACCAATATGATATAATAAAACCATCTTGCTCATGACAGTGCCTCACTGTAATGTAACAATGCCCCAATGTGATATTACATTGCCTCACTGAGTGTCCCACTGTGAAATAAAAATGCTCCAATGTGACATCACAATATTCCAGTGTGACATCACAAGGCTCTACTCTGATTCCACAATGCCCCATTGTGATATAACAATGCTCCACTGTTCACTGCAATGTCACTATGTGACACCACGATTCCACACTCTGATATTACAGTGGTCTACTGTGATATCACAATACCCTAATGTAACCCCATAAAGTCCCACTGTGATTTCACAATGCCCTACTGTTATAATTCTCCACTTTTCATCATAAAGCCCCACTATGACATAACAATTATCCAATATGAATTTACAAACATAATCATAATGCTCCACTCTCATCATAATGTACCACTGTGATATCACAAAGCCCCATCGTGATATCAAAAACACCCACAGAGATTTTGTAATGCTGCACTGTGATATCACAATACTCCACTGTGACATCACAGTGAGTCACTGTCTCATGACAATGCCCAGGTAGGACATCATAATACTCCCATATGACATAAAAATACCAACTAATTAAACATAATGTCCCACTGTGACACCACATTGCCCCACTGAGATATCTGTGTCCCACTGTGATATAACAATGATCCAATGTGATATTATAATATGCCACTGTCACATAAACATGCTCATTTGTGATGTCACAATACCATGTTGTGACATCATAAAGCCTCACTTTTATTACACTATACCTCATGTGAGATCACAAAGCCACTTTGTGACAAAATATTGCCCCTCTGTGACATCACAATACCTAATATGATATAACAAAGTCACACTGATTTCACAATGCCACAATGTGATATCATAATGCCCCACCGTTCATCACAAAGCCCCCCTGTGACATCATAATTCCCCACTGTGATATCACATAGGTCTACTCTATCATCATAGTGCCCCACTGTGACATCACAGAGTTCAACTGTAGCATTATAATGTCTCACTGTGACATCTAAAATCACCAGGGTGATTTGAATGCTCCACAGTGACATCACAATTAGCAACGTCCCATCACACTGCTCAACTATGATGTCACAATACCCTGTTGTAAGAGCACAAAGCTCCATTGTGAGTTCACAATGCCATGCTGTAACACCACAAAGCCCCACTGTTACATCACAGTGTCAGTGTCCCACTGTGACATCAGTGTCCCACTGTGAAGTCACAGTGCCCCACTATAATATAACAATGCTTCACTGTGCCATCACAATAGCCTAATGTGACATCACAAAGCCCTAATGTTTTATCACAATGCTCTACTGTGAAATTTCAATGACTTTTATTCTAATGATAATGCCTAGTTATGACATCACAATGCTTCCATATGACATAATAAAGCCAAGTTGTTGCCCAAGATTCCCAACTGTAATGTCACATTGCCACACTGTAACATCAGTGTCCCACTCTGATATAACAGTACTCCATTGTTACATCCCAATGCCCAAAGAGCGACATCATTATGCTCACCGTCTGATCATTTTGTGCCATAGTGATATCACAAATCCCCACATTTACTTCACAATGCCCAATGATATTATCACAGTGCTCCACTATAAATTTACATAAACTCATTATAACATCACAATTTCCACGTTTGACATCACAGTCTCCCACTGTGATATAACAATGTTCCACTGTGACATCACAATACCCCACTATCATATCACAATGTTCAACTGTGACAACACAGTACCTGATTTAACATCATAAAGTCCCACATTGGTTTCACAATGCCCCACTGTGGCAAAACAGTACCACATTGTGTCACCATAGTGCCCCACTGTGGCATTACAATGCCTCAAATTTATATAAAAATATTCTACTGTAACATCAGAATACCCTAATATGACCTAACATTACTCAACTGTAATGTCACAATATCCTATGTTGTATTGTGACATCACAGAGCACAACTCTGATTTCTCATTACTGCAGTGAGACAACACAAAGTCCAATTGTGACATCACAGTACCCCACTGTGACATCAAAATGTGCAACTGTGATATAACAATGTTCCACTGTTACATCACAATACCATAACATGACATCGCAATGTCCCTCTGTCATTTTACAATGTCCCACAGTGATAACACAATTCTCCACTGTTCATCAAGAAGCCCCCACTGTGATATCACAGAGGTCCACTGTGATGTCACAATGACCCACCCTTTCATCATAATGCCCCACTGTTTCATCCCAGAGCTGAACTGTAACATCATAATGTCCCAATGTGACATCACAATGCTCTATCACAGCATTACAAAGCCCCACTGTAATTTCACATTGCTTCTAGGAGATATCACATTGTCATACTGTGATATAAAAATGCTCCACTGAGACATCACAATACCCAATGTCACATCACAATGCTCAGCTATGACTTCACAACACCATATTGAGACAACACAAAGCTCCACTCTGATTTCACAATGCCACACTGTGATACCACAAAGCCCCATTGTGACATCACAATGCCCCACTGTGATGTAACAATAGTCCAATGTAATATCACAATACCTAATGTGACAAAAAGCCCCACTTTGCACAATGCCCCAGTATACTACTCCAGTGTGCCACTGTTCATTACAAAACTCCTGTGTGACCTCACAACTCCCCACTGTGATACTACAGTGGTTTACTGTGATATCACAATACCCCACTCTCATGATAATGTCCTACTGTGACATTACAGAGCTGAACTGTAACTTCATACTATCCCAGTGTGACATCACAATGCCCTATTGTGGCATTACAGTGCCCAACTGTGATTTCAAAATGCCCCACTGTGATATCACAATGACTCACTCACTCAGGACAATGCCCAGATATGACATCACAATGCTTCCTTATGGCATAATAAAACTAACTTGTTCATCAAAATACCATACTGAAACATAACAATGCCTCATTGTGACATCATTGTGCCCAATTGTGATATAACAGTGTTCCACTGTGATGTCACAATACCCAATGTCACACAACAGTGCTCAACTGTGATATTGCAATATCCTATTTGACATCTCAAAGTCCCATTCTGATTTCACAATATCACACTGTGACACCACAAACCCCATTGTGACATCACAGTGCCCCACTATGACATCACAATGCCCAACTGTGACATAACAATGTTCCTCTGTGACATCACAATGACTCCCTGTCTTGAGATAATGCCCTGCTGTTAAGTCACAATGCTCCCACATGACATAATAAAACCAAATTGTTTATCAGAATGCCACACTATGACACCAAAATGTCCCATTGTGACACCATGGTATACCACTGTGATATAACACTGCTCTACTGTGACATCACAATACCCAATGTCACATCACAGTGGCCAACTGTCATGTCACAATTAGCTGTTTTGACATCACCAAGGCCTACTCTTCTTTCACAATGTTGCAGTGTGACACCACAAAGCACAATGGTGAAATTATATTAAACCACTGTGACATCACAATGCCCCACTTTGATATAACAATGCCCCAGTGTGACATCAGAATACCATAGTATGACATCACAAAGCTCCACTTTGATCTCGGAATGTCCAACTGTGATAACAGCATGCTCCAGTGTTCATCAAGAAGACCCTCTGTGATATCACAGTTCCCCATTGTAATATCTCAGGGGTCCACTGTACCATCACAGTGCTCCATTCTCTCATCATAATGCCCCATTGTGAATCACAGAGCTGTACTGTAATATCATAGTATCTCACTGTGACATCATAATGCCCTGTTGTGACATCAAAAAGCACCACTGAGATTTCATAATGCCCCACTGTGATATCACATTGTCTCACTATCTCATGATGCCAAGCTCTGACATCACAGTGCTCCCATATGACATAATAAAACCAACTAGTTCATCACAATGTCCCACCATAACATAATAATTCCCCACTGTGACATCACAGTGTCCCATTGTGATAAAATAATGTGATGTCACAATCCCAATGTTGCATCACAATGCTCAAATATGATGTCACAATAAGGTATTGTGACATCACAAAGCCCCAATCTGACTTCATGATGACCCGTTGTGACACCACTAAGTCCCACTGTGACATCACAAGGACATACTGTGACATCTCAATGCCCAACTGTGATATACCAACATTTCATTGTAACATCACTATACCCTAATTTGACATCACAAAGTCTCATTGTGATTTCACAATGAGAACCAACTCTTTGTTTCATCAATTTTCTTAATTATTTTATTAGTTTCCAATCCATTAGTTTCTGCTCTGATCTTATTTCATTTGAAGTCTATTTTATCCAGCATTAATATAGCTCTCCTGCTTGTTTCTTATTTCCATTTGCTTGGAATATCATTTTCCACCCTTACACCTTGAGCAGGTGTCTGTCTTAAGTGCTGAAGTGAGTTTTTTGAAAACAGCAGATTGAGGCATTTAATTTTCTGATCCACCTGGTTAGCTTATGTCTCTTGATGGGTGAATTAAGGCCATTGATATTTAGGGTAAGTACTGTGTGGTTTGATTTATGTGGTTTGGCGTTTTCTTGGACTTTGTGGATTTTGTACCTTCTCTGGGTTTGGTTATTGTGATCTGCTTCTTGTACGTACTTGAGTTTGATTATTTGATTCTTCTGTGTGGAGAATTACCTGGAGTGTTCTCTGCAGACTTGGATTTGTGTTCATGTATTTGCAAAGCTGAGTTTTATTGTGGAAAGTTTTTCTTTCACCAACTTTGCTGGATAGAGCAGTTCTATTCCAGGCTCTTCTAGATTTCAGTGTTTCCAGTGAGAAGTCTAAAGTAATTCTGAAGGGGCTAACATAATATGTAATGTGTTGTTTATCCCTACCTGCTTTTCAAAATTTCTCTTTGGTATAAATGTTTAGAGTCTTAGTGACAATATGACTAACAGAGTTTTTCCCTTGGTCTAATCTGCTTGGAGTTCTCTTAGCTTCTTGTATCTTGATGGGCCTTTCTTTAGAGAGAGTGGGAAATTTTTCCTCAATAATTTTGTTGAATGAGTGCTCCATGTCTTTGGTTTGAATTTTTTCCAATTCTGGTATTCTCATGATCAAAATGTTGGGGAATGTAAGAGTATCCCACAGTCCCTTAATGTTCTGTTCACAAAAGTTTTTGAACTTATTGAAACTGTTGGCCTCCCAAACTGTTTCTTCTGTTTTGTCTTCAATTATGAGTTTCTGTCCTCCATATGGTTGACTCTATTGTTGAGAACTATAGAGTTTTGGGCTTATTCAATTTGGTCTGCATTTTCTTCTACATTTTTATGGATAGTTTCCATTCCTCTGTCATTTTCTGATTTTCTTAATGTTTCTTGGAATTCATCCTTACATTTCTTTATGTTTTCATTGAGCTTAGCCAGCTGGTTATTGAGGTCATTTTTTTTTCCTACAGTGATATAATAGTGGTCTAATGTGACATCACATCATACTCTCTCATCAAAATGTCTCATACAGATTTCCCAGTGACCTACTGTGATATCACAATGACTCACTGCCTAATTGTAATGCCCAGCTATAACAGCACAATGCTTTGATATGAAGTAACAAAACGAACTTGCTCATCACAATGCCCCACTATGGCATCACCATCCTGCACTGTGACATCAAAGTGCCCCACTCTGACATCACAGTGTCCCAATGTGATATAACACTGCTCCACCTTGACATCACAATACCCAATATCACATCACAATGCTCAACTGTGAAATGACAGTACCCTGTTGTGACATCAGAAATCCCCATCTGAATTCAGTTATGCACCATGACAGCTCAAAGCCCCATTTTGACCCCACATTGCCCCACTGTGACATTAAAATGCCACACTGTGATATAACAATGACCCACAATGACATCACAGTACTCTAATATGATATCACAAATCCCCACTGTGATTTCACAATGTCCTCCTATGATAACAATGCTCTCCTGTTCATCACAAAGCCCCTCTATGACATCACAATTCCCCACTCTGATATCACAGTGGTCAACTGTGATATCACTATGCTCCACTATCTCATCAAAATGCCTCATTGTGACATCACAGACCTAAACTGTCACATAATGTCACAGTGTGACATCAAAAAGCCCCACATAAGCCAGGTGTAGTGGTGCATGCCTTTAATCCCAGCAGTTGGGAGGCAGAGGTAGGAGGTTCACTGTGAGTTCAAGGCCAGCCTGAGACTACGCAATGAATTCCAGGTCAGCCTGGACTAAAGTGAGACCCTACCTTGAAAAACCAAAAAAAAAAAAAGTCCCACATGATTTCAGAATGTCCCACTGTGACATCACAATAACTCACTGTCTCATGATAATGCACAAGTATGACATAACAATGTTCCCATATGATATATTAAAACTAAATTGTTCATCACAAAGCCCCATTGTGATATCATAGTGTCCCACTGTAATGTAACAATGGTCTATGACATCATAATACCCAGTCACATCATAATAAACAACTGTGACATAACAGTACCCTATTATAATATCATAAAGCCCCACTTGCATATCACAATACCACAGTGTTACACTCTAAAGCCCCCCTGTGACATCATAGTGCCCTACTCTGACATCCCAATGTCCCACTGTTATATAAAAATACTTCACTGTGACATCACAATACCCTAGTGTGACAACACAATCTCCACTGTCATTTCACTATGCCCCTACTACAAAATCACAATGTTCCTCTATGATAGCACAGTGACTCATTTTTTAATAATAATTACTAGCTATGACATCACAATGTTCCCATATGTCAGTATAAAACCAAATTGTTCATCACCATGTCCCACTGTGAAAACACTATGTCCTACTGTTATCATAGGAGGACATTGTGAAAAACATCACATTGCCCCACTGTGAAATCACCGTGTCCTGTTGTGTTATAACAGTGCTCCACATAGACATCTCAATGCCCAGCTGTCACATCATAATGCTCACTGTCTAATCAAAAAGCACCATTTTGAGATCACAAATCACCACTTCTAGTTTACACTGCCCCACAAAGGAAACATAGTGCTATGCAACAATGTTATAACAATGCTTCACTTTTACATCACAATATCCAGTGTCACATAACAATGCTCAGTTGTGATGTCACAATACTTTGTGTGACATCACAAAGCTTCACACTGGTTTTACAATGCCACATTTATACCCCACAAAGCTCCATTGTGTCATGACAGTGCCCTATTGTGTTATTACCATGCCAAACTGAGATATGATATTGTTCTACTGTGACATCACAGTACTCTAATGTGACATCACAAATCTCTCCTGTGATTTCATATTGCCCCCACTATGATATAACAATGCTGTTCATCACAAAGAACTGCTGTGAGAGCAAAATGCACAACTATGTACACTGCCCAAAGTTCTGCCCATTGTGAAGACTTCTCTTAAGCACAGTCCAAGAAAGAGGCTGTAGTGCTGCAGCTGTCCATCTCTGGGAGGTACCCGCATAACATGTGGAACCACCTTTAAACCATGCCCTAGTCCTTTCCTCCTCAGTCAATTGAATAGGGCACACCCCATGATGCCATAGGTGCATGCTTGGGACCAGAAGGCATTGTAACAGCAACCATAGGAATTTGGACAACTTCCTCATGTAGCTTACTTGTACCTTCAGGGCTCAAGCCTGATCACATCTATACCACTTCCACTTAATGATGAACTGCTGCTGTGCACATCCACTTTATGACCTGCTGGGTCAGATAACACCCAGCTCATAATGTGCAGCTCAGGTTGATTAATTACTTGATGGCCCATTGTCAAATGTTCAGTTTCCTTTAAGGCTCAATAGCAGGCCAAGAGCTGTCCCTCAAAGGGACAATAATTGTCTTCAGGTGATGGCAGGGCCTTGCTCCAAAATCCCAAAGGCCTTCATTGTGATTCACATATTGAGGCCTGCTAAAGGCTCCAAACAGCATCCTTATCTGCCACTGACACTTCAAGTACCACTGGATCTGCTGGATAATATGGCCCAAGGGGCAGAGCATCCTGCACAGCATAGTGGACTGGTTGAAGAGCCTTCTTGTGTTCTGAGTCCCACTGAAAACTAGTAGCTTCTTGAGTCACCTGGTATATGGGACAGAGTAAGACACCCAAGTGAGGAATGTGCTATCTCCAAAATCCAAATAAGCCCACTAGACATTGTACTTCTTTCTTAGTGGTAGAAGGGGCCAAATGCAACAACTTATCCTTCATGTTAGAAGGAATATCTCTGCATACCCCTTACCACTAAACTCCCAGAAATTTCACTGAAGTAGAAGGTCCTTGAATTTTGGGTGGATTTATTCTCCATCACCTGATGTGCATATGCTGTACCAGCAATTCCAAAGTGGTTGTCACCTCCTGTTCATTTGACCCAATTAGCATTATGTCATCAATATAATGGACCTTAGCTGGGCGTGGTGGTGCACGCCTTTAATCCCAGCACTCGGGAGGCAGAGGTAGGAGGATCTCCGAGAGTTCAAGGCCACCCTGAGACTACACAGTGAATTCCAGGTCAGCCTGAGCCAGAGTGAGACCCTACCTCGAAAAACCAAATATATATATATATGTGTGTGTGTATGTGTATGTGTATGTGTATGTGTATGTGTATGTGTATGTGTATGTGTATGTGTATATGTATATATAGTGGACCAACGTGACACTCTGTGGAAGGGATAGGTGATCAAGATCCCTGCAAAGTAAGCTATGACACAGGGCTGGAGAATTAATATAACTTTGAGGTAAAACAGAAAAAGTGTACTGCTGACCTTGCCAGCTGAAGGCAAATTGCTTCTGGTGGTCCTTATGGACAGGTATGGAGAAGAAAGCATTTGCAAGATCAATAGCAGCATACCAGGTACCAGGAGATGTGTTAATTTGCTCAAGTAAAGAAACCACATCTGGTACAGTAGCTGCAATTGGATTCACCACCAGATTAAGTTTCCAATAAGCCACTGTCATTCTCAAGGATCCATCTGTCTTCTGAACAGGCCAAATAGGGGAGCTAAAGGGGTGGAGGAACCACCACCCCTGATCCTTCAAGTCCTTTATAGTGGCACTAATTTCTAAAGTCCCACCAGGGATGAGATACTGTTGTTGATTCACTCTTTTCCCCAGTGGTGGGAGCCTCAGTGGCTTCCATTTAGCCTTTCTAACCATAGTAGCTCTCACTGCACAAGTCAGAGAACAAATGTTGGGGTTCGGCCAACTCTTAAGTATGTCTATCCCAATTATACATTCTTGGACTGAGGAAATAATGATAGGGTGAGTTCAGGGACCCATTAGACCCACTGTCAGTCTTACATTTGCCAAAACTCTGTTGATCACTTGGCCTCCATTAATACCTACTTTAACTGGACAGCCACAGTGCTTTCTGGGGGTGATGGTCTCCTGGAATCAATGTCAATTCAGAGCCAGTGTCCAGTAGGCCCCCCAAAATCTGATTATTTCCATTCGCCCAGTATACAGTTAACCCTAGTAAGAGGCCACAGGTCCCTCTGAGGAAGGATATGTGTAAGCTTAATGTTGAAATGTTTGGGGGTTGTAGGAGGGTCCTTTCTCGATGGGACCTGGTCACCCCTTCAATCAAGGGGCTCAGCATCTGTAAACTGGCTCAAGTCTGGAAACTGACTAAGAGGTCTTGATTCCCTGTTGCTATAATTCAAAGTGGTTTTATGATCCCTTGCTCTGTAACTTTTCTGCTTATACAAATCAAGAAGGAACTCAGTAGACTTCTTATTTACTTGACTTCTGTGAACATCATGATTCCAAAGGTCCATACAAGTCATACCTTTATGTGTTTAATTTTACCTAGGCTGTCTATTATGAAAAACACGTTCACCCGTCTTTGGTGATTCAGTGCTTCCATTGGTCCCTTATTCCCCAAGATCCAGTTATACCCATTGCATCTAAATCACCTAATGCAGAAACTGCAGCTGCCATGTAAAGTCATCTTTATATAAAAGACCAATGATAAGGGACTTTAAGTATGCTGGTGCACCCCTCACAAATCTGTTTCTTATAGTCTTAGTAAAGGGCACATTTTCTGGACCCTCCCATTGTGGGAGCAAAGATGAGTTTACATGGCAAATCCACTCCAGCATTCCAAGTTCTCTGAGCTTTTTAATCCTTTCATCAACATTAAGCCAAGGGATATCATCAGGCAGCTTGAGCTCATTCACAGTAGGCCATTTTTGGATACATTCTTCAACCAACCAATCAAATAAACTCTTGATACCCCTTCCAACTGCATGAGCTGCAGTGTTAAATCTACAATCTCTGCTCATGAGCCTATTTCAGTAAATTCAGCCTGGTCTAATCTTATGTTCCTTCCTCCATCCTCCCACACCCTTGAAATCCATTCCCACACATATTCCCCATGCTTATGCCTGTACAATTTAGAAAAATACTGAAGTTCTTTAGGGGTGTACCTCACCTCCTCTTGTGTCACATTTTCTATATCTTTAAGGGTCTGTCCAGTATTTTGTCTGGTTATAAGCCTAGAGGCATAGATGGGTGGAAACTAAGAAGAACCAGCACCTCCTGCTAATTCCTCAGACAAAGAGGGATGAGTTCCCTCAGGCAAGGATGGGGAGGGTAACACTTCTGGGTGTGGACGTGGGGATACAACTGCTGCTGAGGGAGGGGAGGTCATAGCTTCAACAAAAACAACGTCTTCAGAATCTGACACTTCGATGTCTCCAGGTTTTTCAGGGTCTTCTCACACATCACCATCCCAAGTCACAAGATCCCACTCTTTTACAATGAATGCCCTCACTTTAACTTCTGATAGCTAGTGAGGCTGGGACTTGAGTTTACTTTGCAAGTTAGCCAATCTCACAATGAGATCTTGGGTTTGGTTTTCTGCAATCTGAGCCCTGTTCTGGCTAGAGAGGATACTCTCTTCCAGGGCACCCTTAGAAATCTTGAGATCATGTACATGGGTCTTAAGCTTAGAATTTTCCTTTTTGAGTTTCTGCTGTTCCCTCACTAGTTTGTCCAGAGATGCTAAAAGCAACCAACCAGCCTTATCATTGGTCTTACTTTTCCACAAATATTCAAATGTCTTAAGTACAGAGTCACTAAATTCATTGCTTTTCATAATACATGACTCAGGGTCACCAAATACATGTATCTCATAGAGTTCTTTAAATAGTGCACAACATTGATTATTACTGCCCTCCCTATTTCCAGGAAAAGTGCTCTCCTTACCACCAGTAGGGCCTTTCATAGCATTGAAGTTGGAAATCTACCCCAAGTAGCACCAAGCCCACTAGAGAAATCCGTCCTTACAATTCTGTTTCTCTAGAACCACATCAGGTACCAAAATCTGTATTATTCAGGGTTCTGTAGAGGAACAGAACTGCTAGGATGAATTATTCTAAAAAGGGAATTTATTGGATTAGCTTATGGTAGTCCAATAGCAGATGCAGGCTCAAGAACCAAGGAACCTGGTATCTGCTCAGTCCACGTGGCCAGATGCCTCAGCAGTCCCTATCTGGCACTCGAGATGGTGCCAGAAGGCCTGGAGGCTTCATGAGGAACTGCTGGGTTTCATTCCATGTGGGTTTTCAGTTAACTCTGGTCTTCAGTCCATGCTGGTCTTCAATCCATGCTGGAAGGCAGCAAGCAGCTCCAGCAGCCAAGTGGGAAGAAGAAAGGGGCTCTTTTCACCCAGAGCTTCCTTATATGAAGTCCCCCTCTGAGCGGGGCCACTTGCTCTGGGGAAGGGCTTACTCTGGGGAAAGGACTTCCTCCTACAGTTAATCCTTCCTGGAAGCAACCTCAAGGATCCACATAAAAGGGATTTCTGTAGGTTACTAAACAGATCAAGTTGATAACACCTTAACTATCACGCCCACTGCAATATTACAATGCTCCATTATGACATCAAAATGACTCACTGTCTCATGATAATCCCCAGCTGTGACATCACAAGTTTCTGATATGACATAATAAAACCAACTTGTTCATCACAATCCCCCACTGTGACATCACAGTGTCCAATTATCAGTAACCTTCACTGAGATATCACAATACCCAGTATCACAACTCAATGCTCAACTGTGACATCACAAAGGCCCACTGTGATTTCACACATCCCACTGTTCATCACAAAGTCCATGGTGACATCAAAATGCCCCACTGTGATATCACAGGGCCCTATTATGACACCACAAAGAGCCACTGTGACATCACAAAGCCCCATTGTGACTTCACAATTCTACAATATGGCATTACAATGCCACACTATGATATCACAATATTCCACTATGACATCATAATACCTCTCTGCCTCATCACAATGCCCAACTGGGACATAACAGTGACTGAATCTCATTACAATGCTCCAATATGATATCATAATTCTCAACTTGACCATCATTGTGTCCCATTCGGATACCACAATGCCTCCATGATTTCACAATGTCCCACTTTGATACCACAATACACCACTCACATCACAAAGCCAAACAATTATATATCAATGTCCCAATTTGATATCACTTCCCCACTGTCACACCACAATATCCTACTATGACATCAAAATGCCCTACTGTGACATCAATAAGCACCACAGTTTCTTCTAATGCCCCATGTTGGTATCACAGTGTTCCACTGAAACATCATGGTGTTCTACTGTGACATCATCATGCTCAACTGTAACATCACAATAACCCAATGTTACAACACAATGTCCAATGTGATATCACAATACAATAATGTGACATTTAAAATCCCCATTCTAAATCACAATTCTCCACTATCATATCACAATGGTCCACTCTATAATTATAATGTCCAACTGTGACAACACAGAACCCCACTGTGACATCACCATGACCCACTGTGATATCAATATGTTCCACGTGCCATCACAATACCCTAGTGCCAGATGATAATGTCCAACTGTGACATCACAGTGACTCACTGTCTCATAACAATGCACAGCTATGACATCACAATGCTCCAATATGATATAATAATACCATCACCATTCCCCCTGTGATATAACAATGACTCATTGTCTCATCACAATCCTCAACTGTTACATCACAGTAATCTGTTGTGACATCACAAAGCACCACTATGATTTCACAAAGCCACATTGTGACCTCATAAAGCCTTGTTGTGACATCACAGTGCCCCACTGTCACATCAAAATGCTGCACTGTGATATAACAATGCTTCATTGTTATATCACAAAAGCCTAATGTGACATCACAAAGCCTCATTGTAATTTCACAATTCATCACTCATATGCCAATGCTCAACTTTGACATCACAACACTCTATTGTTGACATCAAAAATCCCTACTCTAATGTCACAGTGATGTTTGTGACACCATAAAGCTCTATTGTGACATCAAAGTTCCCCACTGTGACACCACAATGGTCCACTGAGATATCACAATGCTCCACTGTGACATCATAATGACTCATTTTTTCATAATAACAACTATGAAATCACAAAGTTCCATTATGACATAAAAACAACTTGTTCATCACAATGCCCCATTATAACATAACAATGTTATACTGTGACATCATATCATCCCACTGAGACATCACAGTATTCCACTGTGATATAACAGTGCTCCACCATTATGTCACAATACCCAATGTTGCATCACAATGCTCAGCTGTGTTATCACAATAACTTATTGTGACATCGCAAAGCCCCACTCTGATTTCAGAGTGGTGCACTCTGCTCACACAAAGCCCATTGTGAAATAACAGTGTCCCACTGTGACATCATAATGCTGAACTGTGATAAAGCAATGCTTCACTGTAGCATCACAGTCTCCTAGTGTCACATGTCAAAACCCCACTTGGATTTTACAATGTCACACTGAGACACCATAAATACCATTTGTGACATCACAGGGCCCCAATGTTGCATAACTGCTTCATTGTAACACTGCAATACCCTAATGTGACATCACAAAGCACCACTGTGATATTACAATGTTCCACTGTGACATCACAATGAATCACTGTCATGATAATTCCCAGCTATGACTTCACAATGCTCCCATATGACAAAATAAAACCACATTGTTCATTGCAATGCCACAATGTGACATCAAAATGCTCCACTGTGATATCACAGTGACACAGTGTGATATAACAGTGGTCAACAATGTTTATACCATTGTCACATCAAAATGCTCAAATGGTGCTGGAGAGATGGCTTAGCAGTTAAGCACTTTCCTGTGAAGCCTAAGGACCCCAGTTCAAGGCTTAATTCCCCAGGAACCACGTTATCCAGATGCACAAGGGGGTGCACACGTCTGGAGTTCATCTGCAGTGGCTGAAGGCCCTGGCATGCCCATTCTCTCTCTTTCTCTGCCTCTTTTTCTGTCTGTCACTTGCAAATAAATAATATTTCAAAATGTTCAAATGTGACATCACAATACACTGTTGTGACATTACAAACCTCACTCAGTGATGCATAGTGAAACCACAGAGCCACATTAGGACATCACAGTGCCCCATTGGGACATTAAAATGCCCCACTGAGAAACAAAAATACTCCAGTATGATATCACAGTACTCTAATGTGACACCACAAAGCCTTACTGTGATTTCACAATGCCTCACTGTGATATCACAATGCTCCACTATTCATAACAATGTGCAAACTGTGACATTACCATTACCCAGTGTGATATCACAGTGGTCTACTGTGACATCACAATGCCCAAATCTCTCATAGTGTCCCATTGTGTTATCACAGAGCTGAGCTATAGCATCGTAATGTTCCACTGTGACAATGGTCCATTGTGACATCAAAAAGCTTCACTGAGATTTCACAATGCCCCACTGAGATATCACAATGACTCACTGTCTTATGATAATTCCCAGCTATGACATCACAATACTCCCATAAGATATAATAAAACCAACTTGTTCATCACATGCCCCGCTGTAACAAAACAATGCCCCACTATGACATGACATTTCCCCATTGTAACATCAGGTGTCCCACCATGATATAAAAATGCTTCATTATGACATCAAAATACCAATGTCACATCACAATGCTCAGCTGTAAGTTTACAATATCCTATTGTGACAACACAAAGGCCCACTCTGATTTTACAATGCCACAGTGTGACACGGCAAAGCCCAATAGTGACAACACAGTGCCCCACTGTGACATCAAAATTCCCCACTGTGATGTCACATTCTCCCCTGTGAGACCACAACTTTCCTATCACTCATAATGTTGCACTGTGATATCACACTACTAAACTGTAATATCATGTCCCACTATGACATCATAATGCCCTGTTGTGACATCAAAAACCCCACTGAGATTTCAAAATGCCCCACTGTGTGATTACAATGCTTCACTGTGACATCACAATGATTCACTTTCTTAAAAAAAATGACCAGCTATGACATCACAATGCTCTAATACTACATAATAATATCAACTCGTTCATCAAAATGACCCAATGTTACATCACAATGTCCAACTCTTACTTCACATAGCCTCAATATGACATAGGATACTCCACTGTGGCATCACAATACCTAACATAACATTGCAGTTCTCACCTGTGACATCACAATAGGCTATAGTGGCATAACAATGCTCAACTCTGATTTTACAAAGACACATTGTGATACCACTAAGCCCACTTGTGATATTACCATACACCACTGTGTCATCACAATGCTCCACAGAGACATTAAAATACCCTATTGTGACATCACATAGGCCCAAAGTGATTTTACAATACCTCACTGTTCATCATAAAGCCCCTCTAGCCCCTCTATGACATCACAATTCTCCACTGTGACATCACACAGGTCCACTGTGACATTGCAATGCCCCATCTCTCATCATAATGTCCCACAGTGATATCATAATGCTGTACTGTAACATCAAGAAGCACCACTGTGATTTCATAATGCCCCATTGTGATATCAAAATGACCAACTGACTCATGATAAATTCCAACTATGATATCACAATTTTCCAATATGACATAATAAAACCAACTTGTTCATCACAATTCTCCACTGTGACATCACAATATCCAATTGTGAGTAACAAAGTTCCTTTGTGATATCACAATGCCCACTATCATATCTCAATGCTCAACTGTGATGTCACAATTAACCTCTGTGATATAACAATGCTCCACTGTAAAGATAAAAAAATCCTAATGTGACATCACAAAGCCCCACTGTGATTTCACAGTGTACCACTGTGACATCACAATGACTTACTGTCTCATGATAATGCCAACACAATGCTTCCATATGCCATAATGAAAGCAACTGGTTCATCACAATCCCTACTTTGACATAGCATTGCTCCATTGTGACAGCTGTGTCACACCGTGATGTAACAAAATCCACTGTGACATCAAAATACCCCACAGTCATATCACAATGCTCAATGGTGATATCACAATACCCTATTGTGACATCACAGTGCCCCACCCTGGTTTCGCAATGTCCCACTGTGACAACAAAAAGCACCCATGTGACATCACAATGCCACACTGTAACCTCACAATTCCCCACTTTGATATAAGAATGCTCCACTGTGACATCACAATAACTATTGTGACATCACAAAGCCCAACTGATTTCACAATGCAGCAATGTGACATGAAAGTGACCAATTGTCTCATGTTCATGCCCAGCTATAACATCAAAATGCTCCTTTATGACATAATAAAATAAACTTGTTCATCAAAATGCCCAACTGTAACATAATAATATCCCACTGATACATCACTTTCCCCACTGATACACTTCCCACTATAACACAGTGCTCCACTGTGACAACAAAATACCCACTGTCACATCACAATGCTCACCTGTAATGTCACAATACCCTACTGTGACATCCCAAAGCGCTACTGTGATTTCACAGTCCCCTATTGTGACACCAAAAAGCTGCATTTTGACCTCACAGTGCCCCACTGGGACATTGCAGTGCCCCAATGTGATATAGCAATGTTCTCCTGTCACATCACAATACCCTAATGTGAAATCACAAAGCCCCACTGTAATTTTACAATGTACCACTGTGATATCACAATGCTCCACTGTTCTTCACAAAAGCTTTTTGTGAAATCAAAATTCTCCACTGTGATACCACAGAGGTCCGTTGTGACATCCCAAGGCCCAGTCTCTCATCATAATGTCTCACTGTGACAAGGCCCTATTTTAACATCAAAAGTGGCCACTGATATTTCATGACACCCCTCTGTGATATCACAGTGCTCCATTGTTTATCTCAAAGCTTCTCTGTGACAACTCAACTAACTACTCTGATAACACAGTGGTCTACTGTGACATCACAATTCCCTACTCTCACCATAATGTCCCACTGTGACATCACAGAGCTGAACTGGAACATCATAATTCCCACTGTGATACCACAATGCTGTATTGTGGCAATAAAATTGCCAGTGAGATTTCACAATGCCCCACTGTGATATCAACATGCTCCACTGTGACATCACAATGACTCATGTTCTAATGGTAATTCCAAGTTATGGCATCAAATGTGCCCATATGACATAATAAAACAAACTTATTCCACAAAATGTCCAACTGCAACATAACAATGCCTCACTGAGACATCACATTTCATTGCCCCACTTTTGCATTACAGTGTTCCAAGATAATATAACAATGCTTCACTGTGACATCACAATTAACTTCTGTGATATAACAATGCTCCACTATGATGATACAATATCCTAATGTGACATCACAAAGCCCCACTGTGACTTCACAGTGCCCTACTGTGATATGACAATGATCCAGTATTCATCACAAAACCTCTCCATGACATCACAATTAACCACTCTGATATCACTCTGATCCATTGTGACATCACAATCCACCAATTTGATAGCACAATGCCCCACTTTCACATCCTAATGTCTCACTGTGACCTCACCGAGCTAAACTGTAACATCATAGTGTTCCAGTGTAACGTCACAATGCCCTATTGTGACATCACAAAGCCTCACTCTAATTCAGAATGCACAAGTGTGACATCAAAATGAAACACTGTCTCATGATAATTGCCAGCTATGACATCACAATGCTCCTACAGAACATAATAAAACTAACTTGTTTATCAAAATTCCCAACTATAACACAAAATTGCCCCACTATGACATCACATTTCCCCACTGTGACATTACAGTGTCCCACTCTGATATAACAGTGCTCTAATGTGATGGTGCAATATCCTAATGTGACATGACAAATCCCCACTGTGATTCCACAGTGCCCCACTGTGATATAACAATATTCCACTGTTCATCACAAAACCCTTTTGTGACATCACAGTGCCCCACTGTGAAATCACAATGGCTCACTGTGATATCACTATGCTCATCTGTGACAGCACAATGGCCCACTGTATCACCAGAAAGCCCACTGTCAAATCACAGTGCCTCACTGTCTCCTCACAATTCCCAACAGTGAAATGCCAAAGCCCAAATGTTACATCACAATGCTCACTGTCTGAACAAAATGCACCAAAGTGACATAAAAAATTCCCACTTTTACATACCTAAGTCCCAGGAAGAAATAACAGTACTCCAAAATAATTTAAATAATCTCATAGTGACATCACAATGCCCCACTGTGACATTATATTATCCCACTATTATGTAACACACTTATGGAATTTTGTTATCTGGATTTTGCAAGACCCCTTCTCCCCCAAGATGCTCCACTGTGACATCACAATGCCCCACTCTCATCATAATGTCTAACTCTGTCATCACAGAGCTGAATTGTAACATCATAATATCCCAATGTGACTTCACAGTGTCCCACTGTGATATAACAATGCTCCACTATGATATCACAATTCTCCACTGTACATCACAGAGCCCCTCTGTGATAAGACACTTACTCACTGTGATATCACTGAGGTCCAGTGAGACATCACAATGCCACATTCTCTCATGATAATGTCCCATTTTGACATCACAGAGCTGAACTATAAAATCATAATGTCCCACTGTGAGATAACAAGGCACAACTGTGACATCACAAAACCCGAGTGTGACTTCACAATGTTAGACTGTGATCTCACAATAACTCACTTTATCATGATAATGCCCCACTGTGGCATCACATTGCCACACTGACATCACAGTGTCTCACAGTGATATAATAATTCTCCACTATGATATCACTGTACCCAATATCAACTCACAATGCTCAACTGTGACATTACAGTATCCTGTTATGATACCACAGAGCCCCAATCTATTTTCACAGTGCTGCAATGTAACAACACAAAACACAATTTTGACACTACAGTGCCCCACTGTGACATAAACATGCCCCACTGTGATATCACAGAGGTCCATTGTGACATCACAATCCACCAATCTTTCATCATAATGTCCCATTGTGACATTATAGACTTGAGCTGTGAGGTCATAATTTCCCACTGTAATATCACATGGCCCTATTCTGACATCAAAATCCCCCATTGAGATTTAACAATACCCCACTGTGATATTATAATGACTCATTTTATCATGTAATGCCCAGCTATGATAACACAAGGCTTCAATATGACATAATAAAACCAATTGTTCATCACAGTGCCCCACTGTAATATAACAATGCCCCACTGTGACATCATATTGCAGCAATGTGACATCACAGTATCCCACTGTGATATAACAATGCTCCAAGATGACATCACAATACCCAAAGTCACATCACAGTGGCCAACTTTGAGTTCACAATATTCTATTCTGTCATCACAGATCCCCACTCTGATTTCACTGTGACACCACAAAGCCCTATTATGACACCATAGTGCCACACTGTGACACCTCAATGCCCCACTGTAATATAACAATGCTTCCCTGTGACATCACAATACCATAATGTGACATCACAAAGCCCCACTCTGATATCATAATGACGCACTGTCTCATGATAATGCCCAGCTATAACATCAAAATGCTCCCTTATGACATAAAAACACCAACTTGTTCATCACAATATCACATTTTTTTTTCTCTGCAATGCTCAGCCATTTTACTGGAATCATAAAAAAGTAGTTGTTTTGTTTTTCTTTCGGTTTAAACATTCCTGAGCGGATGGGGTCGTGCTGTGCTGTGCTGTGGTGTCTGAGTGGCAATGCTGGTCAAGGTCCTTCAGACCACATACTGGTATGGGTCTGTCTTCCCCGGTCAGGTGTGGCAAAGGGGCTGGTCCAGCCTAGAGAGAAGGGGTGGCAAAAAACGGCTTTCATGTTCATCCACTTTGTTTTTTTAGCCCATCTTCTCTCTTCCTTTTTCAATTGTTCTATTCCCATCTCGTCCATGCAGATGGAGTGCACCTGGGTCCCGAACATCACTGATGTGAATATGAGGAAGAGCAGTGCCTCAAAGCACAGCAGGATGAGCAGGATGACCGTGGTAGGTGGAGAGAAAGAGCTGCATTTTGTCCAGTCTTCTTCAAAGCAATGCAGGAAGTGGAATCCCATCATGATGAGGGCGTGCAAGGACATGAGAGCTATGTACATTGTAAACAGGACAAAGTACTTCTGCTTCTTCTCACCAACACAGTTGTTGACCCAGGGACAGTGGTGATCCATCTTGCAAATGCACCACTTGCAAACACTGCAGTGGTGGGCTCGATCAGGCTTGATGCTGCAGTACTTGGGGCACTTGTATACCACCTGTCCGGGCTTCAGCTGAAGGCTCTCGATGAACTCTTTATTGGCATTTCCTTTGGGCACTGCCCCGGGGTCCATCAGCATGGCCCAGCAGTGGGAGGCCAGGGCCAAGAAGGCCAGCAGGTTGAACACAATCCCATTGATGATGCTGTACACGTAGTCTTGGGATGGAATCAGCATGACAAAGAGGACCACAAACTCTGCATAGAGAACCAGAAGCCAGATGACAACAGCACAGGCAATGCCACAGCCATCCCGGATAAACCACATGGTTCCCGCACGGCCGGGGTAGGGAGGTGGGATGCACTTTTCTGGCTGGAGGTATTCTGGTTTCTGCTCAATATCTCAGAAGTG
The DNA here is from genome assembly GCF_020740685.1 of Jaculus jaculus. Taxonomy (NCBI): domain Eukaryota; kingdom Metazoa; phylum Chordata; class Mammalia; order Rodentia; family Dipodidae; genus Jaculus; species Jaculus jaculus. The sequence continues at coordinate 1,304,515 of NW_025423493.1, forward strand.
GTGGGTGGGGATAAGCATCACAAGCTATTTTGTCCATACTGGCATCTTGCAGACATCCCTTCTGGATATCCAAAGCCCACACTACCATGTAGCCACCACAGGAAGTTGTTGGTTCTCTTTTGGGCAGCTGTCCACAGTCCCCAGAGATTCCCTGCACTCAGAGCTTCCAGAAGCCCGGGAGCCACCGGTTTATCATGCCCCTCGCTGGCATGGGCTACCAAGCCTCTGTCCCTGGGACAATGCTCCGGCCACCGAAGCATAGGGCTTCGGCAAGGTCTTGGCTCACCATGAAGCCAGAGGCAGCTCATAGTCCCAGAACCCCGGGGAACCCCCTGATGTAGTCCCCAACCCGGGGTCGGGCCTTGAGCTGCGGCGATGGCTCAGGTACGATGCCCCGCGACTTGTCCAACTTGGCCAGACAACCAGCGGCCCACAGGAGAGACCCATGGAGCTCCAGTGTGGCGGCTTCCATGGCTGTCCAATGTCACATTTTGATATCACAATGCCCCACTGTAACATCATAGTGTTCCACTTTGATATAACAATGCTGTACTCTGATATACCAATACCTAATTTTCTGGAACATTTATGGGCTCTAGGCCACTGGAGACTAAAGTAGGCCTGAGCTGTCAGGCATGGCTAAGTGCCCCAGGCCACATGAGGTTGAAGCTGACCTTGAAAAGGCTATAGAAGAAATTAGTAAAAAAAATTACTCCAGACTTCCCTATGCCCTTTATCCACCCCTACCAACTTACACACATTCTGATACAGGCTGCTCCCCTCTGGACTCATTGACACGGGCCAAAAAAATCCCGTCATGATAAATTCCCCTGACTCGGACATTTCTCCAACTGCCCCCTCACTGATAATCACACAATTATGCAAGCTCTAAATAACAATACAAATACATATGATCAGAGAGTCACATCTTTTCCTGTTAATGTCCAACCAACTCGAGCTCAGCCCCTATAATGGTATCCAGATCAGTCTAATGACCTAAAAGAACTCAGACAGGCAGTTAGGGAGGATGGGATCCATGTGCCATTGGTTAAGCCCTTCCTCCAGAGCCTAGGGACTCCCTTAACAGCCCCCAGGACTGGGGTGATATCTGATGGTCTTTGCTGCCTAGCCTCCTATTCCTTCAATGGGAAGCCCCCTATCCATAGGAATGCCTCCAACAAATAAGAAGGAATCAAAACCAACAAAACATCCCATGGGTCCTTGATGAGCTGTTTGAACAGGGTTATTTTTTTCATAGGCATCCAGCAGGCCCAGCAGCCCCCAGGGTACTATGACCAAGTCCACCTCTGTGCTCTTAAAGCATGGGATAGAATAACAGCCCCTTATAGCACCCAAGATAATACCTTTTCCTTACTGTTCCTCTGTCAAAAACTAGAGGAAACCCTTTCTGACTTTATATTAACAACAACGAACCTAGAAAGAAAAAAGAAAAATGTGAAAAATTAAAAAAATATATTAGATCCCTGGGATGTACGCTGGGTATGGGTGACAAGAAAACTTTAGGTTCTTGGCCTCTCACTATCTCCCTCTGCCAGCCTTCATATCTGTAGACAGCTTGTCCCCACTTCTTGCAGGATTCTTGTTCACCACTACATTCTTTCACAGGTAAAACAAGTCATGGAAAAGATACAAGCCACCATAACCTGAGCACAAAACATGCAACATGTGGCCAACCTCCTCTTTACCAATCACCCCAATGCTTCTAACTGCTTCTTTTGTGTATCCACCACCACCCCTCTGCTAACCACAGTCCCTATTAATGCCACCCTTGAATACTCCACATCTGCAATAAAGTATTCCCAACCATGCCTTACTGACATTCCCCTCTTTGATGCTGGTCAAGGTATGCTCCTTTGACTGTCCAACTCCAAGCTGACCAGAGCTCAATGCCTCCTAAAACTCAATATTTCCATAACCAAGACCACTTGTGTGAAGACACCTGCTCTCCTATGGTGCCAAGGGCAAATTACACCTTTCATAAATATTTCCTCTCCCAATTATTGTTCCCAAGTCTTAATTGGTCCACATTTGTATCTCTACAAAGAAGAAAAAGTGGCCCACAATCCCTGCCTGTGTCAACAGAGGGAGATTTTCATCCCCCTATTGGTGGACCTAGGTGTGACACTATCCCTTGGTGTGTCTGATGCTGCAGGAGCTGCTCTTGTTCAAACCAACCACCTTGCAGGGGACTTCTGAGACAAGTTTGACCAGGCCATGGTACCCACTACCAAAAGCCTTGAGTCTGTTCAGAGACAATTAAGCTCTCTCATGGGTGTGGTACTCCAAAACTTTAGAGCCTAAAACCTCATCACTGCTGAACATGGGGGTGGGGCATGTGTGGTTTTGGGAGAATTTTTTCTTTTGTCAATGAATAAAATGTTGTTAATGAAAATGTTAAAATCCTCAAAAAACTCTTCAAGGAGACACTTGGCTGCTATAAATCTGATGACCCCGCCACCTGGTTCTCTAACTCCTTAGTCACTTGGCTCCTCCCCTTCCTTAGCCCCCTTCTGGCTATAGGAGCTCTGTTCCTTGTGGCCTCCTGCTTTATCAAATTTCTCAGATGACAAATAACTAACATTGCTATGGTAGCTACCCACCAAGCTCTCATGCATCACCTAGATCTGTCTGAACCTGTGATAAAGTACAAGGACCTCACTCAATGTGATGACATTGCTCCATTATAAAACCAAAGAGGGAGCTGTCAGGCACATGCATGGGCCCCAGGCCATATGCAGGCCATTTTATGTCTAGGCAGAGCACGTTGTAAGGAGACCAATACTTCCTTTGGCTCTTACATTCTTTCCGCCACCTCTTCCACAATAGACCCTGAGCATTGGAAGCAGTGATAGAGATATTGCAGTACTGACTGAGCACTCCTGTCACTTTTTTCTAGCACCATGATGCCTTCTGAGTCATACCAAGTTCACTGCCATCTAAAAAGAGAAGATTCTCTATGAAAAATGAGAGTAGCATTAATAAAAGGGTATTAACATTAAGAGAAGAGCTTACTGGGAAGTATGATAAGCACAGTATATACATTCAGCCAGACAGCAGCAGACGTTACACCCCCAGGACTCATGACTAAACCTGTTTTAAGTTTTTAGTATCAGGGAAGTATTCCCTCCCATGGAGCAGACCTCCAGTCCAATTAGAGGGCAGTTGGTTTCAACAATGATAGATATGCCACTATTGCACCCGTTGGCTTATTTGGTGTGGCTGGCAAAATGTAAGGCTTGAAGTGTCCACTGTTGAGTATCTTCATTGGTGATTTCTCTTCCTCCCATTGAATTTCATGAAGAATGGCTTCTTCCAGCTTTCTGTCAGCTGGTCTACATGGAGGAGGTTATCAGCTCAGTTCCAGCAGGATATCTCAGTGGGCTTACAGCCCAAGTATGTGTCAGCAATAGGGTCTTACAATCTATTCCTGGTGGGAAACCAAGGGCCTAAGCAATGGCCTATAATGTTTTGGGGGCATCAGTGACCTCTCTGGCCAACAACTCACTGGAAGGTATCCCATCCCTGGTACTAAAAATTTTCTAGCAACTATCTACAGCTCCTGAGTGTTCCATTATCCAAAACAGCAGGTTTCCGTATGCTTTACTTATATCCTCTTAGATTTTGATTAGCCCTCCCTCCACATTTCCTTTACTCAATCTGTTCTGCTGACCTGATTTTGGGTCTTTTCACCCCCATTAATCTATTCTTCTACTTACAAATATTAAACACCATCCTATTAAGTACATCCCTCCCTCCCTTTCTCTTCCCTTTATATCTCTTTTCTAGCTTACTGGCCTTTGCTACTGAGTTTTCTTCCTACTCACACAGAAGTCCAATCATCTGTAGCTAGGCTCCACATATGAGAGATAATATGCACTGCTTGGCTTTCTGGGTCTGGGTTACCTCACTTAGAATAATCCTTTCCAGATCCATCCATTTTCCTTCAAATTTCATAACTTCATATTTCTTTACCACTGAGTAGAATTCCAGTGTATAAATGTGCCATATCTTCATTATCCACTCATCAGTTGAAGGACATCTAGGCTGATTCCATTTCCCAGGTGTTGTGAATTGAGCAGCAATATGCATGTTTGAGCAACTCTCTAACATAATGAGTTGAATGCCTAGTAGTGCTGTAGCTGTGTCATATTGCAGAGCTACTTTTAGCTGTCTTAGGAACCTCCACACTTATTTCCACAGGGGCTGGACCAGATTTCATTCCCACCAACAGTGTAGAAAGGTCCCTCTTTTTCCACATCCTCACTAGTATTGTTGGTCATTTGTTTTCTTGATGGTAGCCAATCTGACAGGAGTGAGATGGAATCTCACATAGTTTTAATTTGCTTATCCCTTATGAGTAGGGATGTAGAACATTTTTTAGATGCTTGTATGCCATACTTTTTTTTTTTTTCTTTTGAGAGCTCTCTATTTAGTTCCATAGCCCATTTTTCAACTGGCTTGTTTGATTTGTTATTATTTAATTTTTTGAGTTCTTTGTATATCCTAGATATTAATCCTCTATCAGATGTATAGCTGGCAAAGATGTTTTCCCATTCCGTAGGTTGCTTCTTTCCTTTATTCAGAGTCCTTTGCCATACAAAATCTTTGTAATTTCTTGAGGGCCCAGCGGTTAACTTGTGGTTTTATTGCCTTAGAGATTGGGGTTGTATTCAGAAAGTCTTTGCCAAGACCAATATGTTGAAAGGTTTCCCCTACTTTTTCCTCTAGCAGTTTCAGAGTATCAGATCTGATGTTAAGGTCTTTAATCCATTTGGACTTAATTCCTGTGCATGGAGAGAGAAAAGAATCTATTTTCATCCTTCTACAGATACATATCCAGTTTTCTCAGTACAATTAGCTGAAAAGGCTGTCTTTTCTCCAATAAGTATTTTTGGCATTTTTATTGAATATCAGGTGGCAATAGCTACCCAGACTTACATCTGGGTCCTCTATTCTGTTCCATTTATCTACATGTCTGCTTTTGTGCCAGTACCATGCTGCTTTTGCTACTATGGCTCTGTGTAGTATAGGTTAAAATCAGGTATGGTGATACCACCAGCCTTATTTTTTTTGCTCAGTATTGTTTTATATATTCGAAATTTTTTGTGGTTACAAATGTATGTTTGGATGATTTTTTCTATTTCTGTGAAGAATGCTGTTGAAATTTTGATGGGGATTAAATGTGTAGATTGCTTTTGGTAAGATTGCCATTTTCACAATATTGATTCTCCCAATCCAGGAACAATGAATGTTTTTCCATTTCCTAGTGTCTTCTGCAATTTCTTGCTTGAATGTTTTAAAGTTCTCATTGTAGAGATCCTTCACTTCCTTGGTGAGGTTTATTCCGAGGTACTTTGTTATTATTTTTTATGCAATTGTGAATGGGAGCGATTCTCTGACTTCATCCTCTGTGTGTTTGTTGTGAGCATGTAGGAAGGCTACTGATTTATGTGTATTTATTTTGTATTCTGATACATAGATATCGATGTTTATCAGCTCTAACAGTTTTCTGGTAGAGTTTTTAGGGTCCTTTATCTATAGAATCATGTCATCTGCAAATAATGATAACTTGATCTCTTCCATTCCAGTTTGTATCCTTTTTATGTGTGCCACTTGTCTTATTGCTACAGCTAAGACTTCCAGTACTATATTAAATAAAAGTGGGGTCAGTGGACACCTTTGTCTTGTTCCTGATTTTAGTGGAAAAGCTTCTAGGTCATTCCCTATTTTGTAATATGTTGGCTGTAGGCTTTTCATAAATAGCCTTTATTATATTGAGATATGTTCCTTCAATTCCCAGTGTCTGTAGGACTTTTATCATGAAGGGATGTTGGATTTTGTCAAATGCTTTTTCTGGATCTAATGAGATGATCATGTGATTTTCATCCTGCAGTCCAATTTATAATGTATTATATTTATCGATTTGTATATGTTGAACCATCCTTGTGATAAAGCCTACTTGGTCAGGGTGAATGATCTTCCTGATATATTCTTGTATTCTGTTTGCCTTTATTTTGTTGAGAATTTTTGCATCTATGTTCATGAGGGAGATTGGTCTGTAATTTTCTTTTTTTGTTTTATCTTTGCCTGGTTTTGGTATCAGGGTGATGCTGGCTTTGTAGCAGGAGTTTGGATTCCTTTTTTTGTTATTTTATGAAAAACTTAAGAAGCAATGGTGTTAGTTCTTCCTTGAAGGTCTGGTAAAATTCACCAGTGAATCCATCTGGGCCTGGACTCTTTTAGTTGTATGATTTTTGTTGACTGCTTGGATCTCTGTACTTGTTATAGGTCTATTTAAGTGATTAATCTCATCTTGATTTAATTTAGGTAGGTTATATAAATCAAGGAAATCATCCATTTCTTTCAGATTTTCATACTTACTGGAGTAAATGTTTTTATATTATGTCCCTATGATTTTTTTAATTTCTCTGGTATCTGTTGTGATTCCTTTTTCATCTCTAGTCTTATTTGTGTCTCTTCTTTCTTTCTTTTGGTCAGATTTGCTAAGGGTTTGTCAATCTTGTTTATCCTTTCAATGAACTAACTCTGTCTTTCATTGATTCTTTGGATTGCTTTTTAGTTTCTATTCCATTAATTTCTGCCTGAATCTTTATTACCTCTTCCCATCTACTGATTTTTGGTTTGCCTTGTTCTTCTTTTTCCAAGGCTTTAAGGTGAAGTATTAGGCCATTTACTTAAGACCTCTTTAATTACTTAATATAGGTACTTAGAGCTATAAATTTACCACTGTACTGCCTTCATTGTGTCCCAAAGGTTTTGGTATGATGTGTTCTTAGTATCATTTAACTCTATGAATTTTTTTATTTCCTTCTTGATCTTTTCATTGACCCATTCATCATCTAGTAATTTCCATGGTTTTGTGTATGCTCTATAGTTTTTCTTGCTATTGATTTGTAGTTTGATCCCATTTTGGTCAGATATGCAAGAAATTATTTCAATTTTCCTGTATTTGTTAAGATTTACTTTGTTTCCTAAAATATGGTCTATTTTAGAGAATGTTCCATGTGCTGCTGAAAAGAATGTGTATTCTGCAGCATTTGGAAGAAATGTCCTGTATATATCTGTTAGGTCCATTTCCTCTATGACCTCATTTAATCCACATGCTTCTCTGTTTATTTTTTGCTGGGATGACTTGTCAATTGGTGAGAGTAGGGTGTTGAAGTCACCCACTACAACTGTGTTTGGTATTATCTGTGACCTTATTTCTAATAGCATTTATTTGATGAAGTTGGGAGCCCCCATGGTGCATATATGTTTAGGATTGTAATGTCTTCCTGTTGGACTGTGCCTTTAATCAATATAATGTGACCTTCCTTATCTTTCCTAACTAATGTTGAACTGAAGTCGACCTTGTCAGATATTAGGATAGGAACCCCTGCTTCTTTTCTAGGCCCATTTGCATGAAACACCGTTTTCCAACCTTGCACTCTAAAATAGTGTTCATCCTTTGTAGAAAGGTGAGTTTCTTGGAGGCAATACAAGGATCCTGCTTTTTAACCTGGTCTGCAAATATATGTCTTTTGGTTGGGGCATTGAGGCTGTTGATATTAAAAGATGTTATTGAAAGATGTGTATTTACTTTTGCCAATTTTTGCAGTTCTTCCAGTTTTACTTTTGCTCTCTTGTGTTAAATAGTATTTGAGTATTGTTTGTTTTTCCAGGTCCTTTATATGTGTGCTTTTCTTTCTCTTCAGCATGGAGGATTCTTTCAAATATTTTCTATAGAGCTGGTTTTGTGTTCAAATATTCCTTTAGCCTGCTTTTTTTGTAGAATGTCCTTATTTCTCTGTCTGTTTGAATGGATAGCTTTGCAGGATAAAGTAACCTTGGTTGATAGTTGATATCTTTGAGAACTTGGAATACATCACTCCATGTCCTTCTGGCTTTTAAAAGTTTGTGTTAAGTAATCTGCTGTGATCTTGATGGACTTGTCTTTGTAGGTAACTTGATTTTTATCTCAACTTCTTTCAATCTTTTGTCTTTGGTTTCTATGTTTGGTAGTTTAGTTGTAGTATGGCAAGGAGAGTTTCTTTCCAGGTTTTGTTTGTTTGGTGTTCTAAGGGCTTCCTGTATCTGTATTGGCACCTCTATCCCAATTTGGGGGTAGTTTTCTTCTATGATTTTGTGAAAAACGCCTACTATGCCTTTGGAGTGAAATTCTTCTCCTGCTTCTATACCCTGAATTCTTATGTTTGATCTTTCAATAGTGTCCCTGACATCTTGAAATTCACATTCATACTTTCCTATTAGTTTGTCTTTGTCTTTGTTGGGCTGTATTAGATCTGCCACATGGTCTTCCAGTTTAGATATTCTGTCCTCTCCTTCATCCACTCTACTAGTGAGATTTTCTACAGAGTTTTATTTCATTAACTGTGTTCTTCATTGCTAGTAATTCACTGACTTTTCTTTATTATTTCCATTTCCTTATTTATGTCTTGATTGTGCTACAGAGGTTATTAAATTGGTGTCCTGTGTCTCCTTTGACTCCTTTGATTTCCTCTTTCATTCCTTTGATTTCCTCTTTGACTTCTTTGAGCATTAATCATTCTTTTGAAAAATTTCTGAGGCATTTCCTCTTACTCATTCTCACTGGAGGTCATTTCTGATGCATTAATACTTTTCAGTGGATTTAAATTGTCTTGATATTTGGTGTTTCTTGTGTTATAATGTACATATTTTTGCATCTTGGATTAATTCAATGCTTGGATTTTCTAGTTAGCTGCAGTATTATTAGATGTATCAAACAATCTGATATTATATATCTTCAGGATAGGAGCTTAAGGTGCTAGGTGAGACCCTTCCCTAATGTACAACAGAAGAGCAAACAAAGCCACTATAAATCAAGAAGCATTAAATAAAAAGCCCCAAATATAGTTTGTTTAAGAATGGTAAGCTGGGCATGGTGGTGCATGCCTTTAATCCCAGCACTCGGGAGGCAGAGGTAGGAGGATCACCATGAGTTCAAGGTCACCCTGAGAATACAGAGTGAATCCCAGGTCAGCCTAGAGTTAAACCCTACCTCAAAAAAAAAAAAAAAGGCAAATCCAACCACCCATGAGATTTAACATATAATTCATCCTTTTATGGAAGATGCAATTAGAACTTACAGTTCAGGCCTATATATCAGGCTTATTTGGCGGGTACTGACCTGGTGTAATCCCAGTTACCTTTTAGGATGATTTTGGTGTCAGTTATGCTGTGTTTCTGCTTGGGTCCCTCTTTGGTGCACTGTGGGTTCAAGTAGGCTGGCTAGGTCATTGGATTGCTGCTCTGGTCACCAGTTCTGGGTGCTGTGATCTCCTTTCCCCTGGTCTCTGGTGCTTGCTGGTGCTTGAGCTGGTGTGAGGGGAGGGAAGACTGTGGATGGTGGCTCTAATTCTCCCGCTGGTCCATGTGATCTTCTATCTCACGATCTGCTCCTCTGTTGTTTGCTGCAGTTCTCCACATTTCTTGAGTTTGAGAAGAGCTCCCATGTAACTGGAAAATCCCCTCACTTGGCTTTTCTTGTGGCTCAAGCTGAGCCTTACAACTGTGGCCCCGCAGATGTGGTGCCAGTGCTGTCAGAGCCACTTCATCCTGTATATGTGGACTCTGGGTTCCCTGGATCTCTCCTACTTTTCTGCTGCTGTTGGCATTTTCTTATACACCTTACTTTTTAGCAGAAGAGTGTATTATACTGTGGATTTTTGGCTTTTTCTTCCCTAGGTGGCTTCTTTGGCATGGTTCCTACACTGCCATTTTAACTGAAAGTATGTTCTTCCCTTTATTAACCACCCCAATGCTTTTATCTGCTTCTGTTGTGCATCCACCACCCATCCCATGCTAACCATGGTTCCTATGAATGCCACCACTGAATATCCTATATCTACAATGAACTATTCCCAACCCAGTATAAAACTAATGACCCCACAACCTGGTTCTCTAACCCCTTACTCACTTGGCTCCACCCGTGCCTTGGCCCCCTCCTGATTACAGGAACCCTTTTATCTTGTGGCCCACTGCCTTATCACAGTTCTCAGAAAACAAATAACTAACATTGCTAAGGTTGCTACCAATCAGGCTCTCATGTATGTCCTAGCTCTGTCTGAAGCTGTGATAAACTACAAGGACCTCACTGAATGTGATGATACTGCACCATTATAAAAAAGGGGGAAGGTATCAGGCACAATTATGGGCCCTGGACCGTTGGAGGCTAAACTAGGCCTCAGATGTCAGGCACAGCTAAGGGTCCCAGGTTGCAGTGCACTTACACCCTGATAATCTTGCCTTGGGACTGGCAGGAGTGGGACCACTCCCTCCCTTTGCCTGGGGCACCTGGATATCCTGATAAGACTTGGGTTTTGGTTTTCCGGTGGCCATGTGACATTTCACTGCTCACCCAGAAGGTCCCTATATGTTAATAAGGTATCAGCCAGCAGCCTTCACACAGCCAATCATCCTGTGACCCATACCATATAACTTTACCCACAATTAGATGAACACTTATAAGCCATACCCCCCCCCAAAAAAATAAATGAGCTGTCCTCTGACACAGTCTCCTGATTGTCTCATCACATCACAGTAATGGTCACTCAAGACCCTGCTCCACAGTTGCCTGGACAACCCTGGGAAACCAATGTGCAGTGGCCTCAGGGCAACCAGCAACCACACCAAATGTCATATCAAAAAGCTAAACTGTGGCATCACAAAATCATTCTCTACACCAAAAAGACCTATTGTGATATCAAAGTGCTCCACTGTGATATTACAACACTCCACTGTGATATAACAAAGCTCCACTGTGACATAACAATATTCTAATGTGACATCACAAATCCACACTGTTTTTTCACAATGCTTCACTCCTCACTCCTTCATCATAATGTCCCACTGTAACATCACAGAACTGAACTATAACATCATAATGTTCCCATGTGACATCATAATATCCTGTTGTGACATCAAAAAGCCCCACTTCCCTTGGCTTCCCACTAGGAATAGATGGTAAAACTGTATTGCTGAAGACTCCACATACTTGGGCTGCAAGGCCACTGAGAAATCCTGCTGATAACCTCCATGTAGATCAGCTGACAGAAAGCTGGAAGAAGCCATTCTACATGTAGTTCAATGGGAGAAAGAGATACCATCAGTGAAGATACTCAATAGTGGACACTGCAACCCTTATAATTGGCCAGGCAGGACAAATGAGCCAATGGGTACAACAGCGGCACGCCTGTCATGGTGGAAACCAACTGCCCTCCAATTGGATTGGAGGCCTGCTCCATGGGAGGGAATACATCCCTGATACTGAATACCTAAAACAGGGGTAGTCATGAGCCCTAGGGGTGTATATACCCCTAGTATATACTATGCTTATCAAACTGCCCAGTTAGCACTCTCTTAATATGTATACCCTTATATTAACGCTACTTTTACTTTGGGTAGAGAATCTTCTCTTTTCAGATGCAGGGACCTTGGGATGACTCAGAAGGTATCATAGTGCTGGAAAGAAGTTACTGGAGTACTGAGTAACATCTTTATCACACCTTCCAAGGTTCAAGGTCTAATGCAGAAGAGGTGGTGGAAAGCATGTAAAAGCCAAAGGAAGCATAGGACTCCTTACAACATGCTCCTCCAGACACAAAATGGCCTGGATATCCATGACCTCACAGGGCCTGACACTAACTACACAAGACCATCATAAGAAGAGGAAAAGATCATGACATCAAAATAAAAGAGAGACTGATTGAGGTGGGGAGGGGATATGATGGAGAATGGAATTTCAAAGGGGGAAAGTATGGGGGAGGGAGGGTATTACCATGGGATATTTTTTTTATAATTATGGAAAATGTTAATAAAAATTGAGGGGAAAAAAAGCCCCACTGGATTTTATAGTGCCCCATTGTGATATTCCCATGTTGCACTGTGACATCACAATAACTCACTGCCCCATGATAACACCTAGCTATGATATAAGATTCAGATATGACATAACAAAATCAACTTGTTCATCAAAATGCCCCACTGTGACATCAAAATGCCCCACCATAGCATCACATTGTCCCACTGTGACACATCAATGCTCTACTCTGATATTGCGATACCCAATGCCACCTCAATGTGCTCAGCTGTGATGTCACAATACCATATTGTGACTTCACAAAGCCCCACTCTAATTTCACAATGATGCACTGAGATATCACAAAACCCCATTATGGCATCACAGAGCCCTACTGTGACATTACAGTGCCCTACTGTGTTATAATAATGCTCTCCTGTGATATCACAATACTCTAATCATCACAGAGATGAACTGTAACATCATAATGTCCCAATGTGGCATCACAATATTCTATTGATTTCACAAATCCCCACTGTATTTCCACAATGCCACACTGCCAACACAAAGCCCTACTGTGATACTACAATGCCTTACTGTGATATAACAATGCTTCACTCTGAAATCACAATACCCTAATGTGACATCACAAAGCCCCACCATGATTTCACAATACCCCACTGTACTATAACAATGCTCCACCATGAAATCACAATGGCTCACTGTCTCATGATAGTGCCCAGCTATGACATCAAAATGCTCCCATGTGACATAGTTAACCAACTTGTTCATCACATTGTCCCATTTTTACATCACAATGCCCCACTGTGACATCACATTTTCCCAATTTGATATAATAATGCTCCACTGTGACATCACAATACACCATGTCACATCACAATGCTCAGCTGTAAAGTAACAATACCTATTGTGACATCGCAAAGTCCCACTCTAATTTCACGATGATCCATTGTGACACCACATCATGACTCACTGCCTTATGGTAATGCCCAGCCATCACATCACAATGCTCCCATATGACATAATAAAACCATTTTTCATCACAATTCCCACTGTAACATAACAATATCCCACTGTAATAGCACCATAATTTTCAGTGATATCACAATACCCTATAGGCACAACAGAAATCTCAACAATAACATCACAATTACCCACCTTTCTCACCACAATACCCAACTGTGTGATTCCAATGCCTAACTGTCACAGCACAATGACCAACTGACTGAACAAAATACCCATAGTGATATAACAAATGCATAATTTACTTCACAAAGCCCCACTCTTAAAATCACAGTGTTCCACTGTGACTGAACATTAGCTCCCTGTGACATCAATGCACCAGTGTGACATCACAGTGACACACTGTGTTATAACAATGCTCCTCTGTGCCATCACAATACCCAATGTCACATTACAATGCTTAACTGTGACATCATAAGACCCTATTGTGACATCACAAAGCTGCATTTCGAATTAACAATACCACAGTGCGACACCACAAAGCCCAATTTTAACAACATATTAATCCACTGTGACATCACAATGCCCCACTGTGATATAACAATGATGCACTGTGACATATCAATACCCAATGTGACATCAGAGAGCCTATCATTTCACTATGCCCAAATGTGATATCACACTGCTCCACTCTTCATCACAAAGTTCCTCTATGACATCACCACTCCTCATTGTGATGTCACAGTGGTCTACTGGGACATCACAATGACACACTCTCTCATCATAATGTGTCTCTGTGACATCACAGAGCTGAATTATAACATCATAATGTCCCAGAGTGACATCACAATGCCATATTGTGATATCAAAAAGCTCCACTGATACTTCACAATGCCCCACTATGATACCAAAATGCTCTACAGTGACATCACAATGACTCACTGTTTCATAATAATGACAGTCATTACATCACAATGCCCCCATATGACACATATTAAAACCAAATTGTTTATCACAATTCCTCACTGTGACATCATAATGCCCCACTGTGACATCCCAATGCCCAACTGTGATATAACAATGCCCTATTGTGACATCACAATATTCTAATATGACACCACAAAATCCCACTATGATTTTATAATGCCCCACTGTGATATTGCAATGCTCCACTATTCATCATAAAGCCACTCTATGACATCACCATTAACCACTAGGATATCACAGTGGTCTATTTGATATCACATTGCCTCACTTTACCATCATAATTTCCCACTATGACATCACCAAGCTGAACTGTAACATCATAATGTTCCAGTATAACATCACAATGCCCAATTGTGACATCACAAAGCCCCACTGTGATTTCAAAATGTCCCACTGTGACATCACAATGACTCATTGTCTCATGATAATGCCCAGCTAATACAACACAAAGCACCTTCATGACATAACAAAATTAACTTGTTCATCAAAATTCACCACAGTAACATAGCAATGTCCCACTTTGACTTCATATTACCCCATTGTGACATCACAGTGCTCCACTGAGATATACAATACTCCACTGCCACATCCATCACAATGCTTAACTGTGACATCACAATACCAAATTGTGCAAACACAAAACCCCTCTATGTTTTTACAATGTGACACTGTGACACCAAAAAGCCCATTATGATATCACTGGGCTCCACTGTGACATCAAAATGCCCTAATGCACTATAACAATATTCCACTATGACCTCACAATTCTCTAATATGACATCACAAAGCTCAATTATGATTTCACAATGTAGCAGTGTGACATTACAAACCCCAATATTGCTATCAAAGTACCCCACTGTGACATCATAATGCAAAACTCTTATATAAGAGTTCTCTATTATGAGATCATAAGGCCCTAATATGACATCAAAAAAAAACCCACTAGAATTTCACAATGCCCTACTTTGATATCACAATGTCCACTGTTCATCACAAAGCCCCTCTGTGACTCACAGTAAAGGATTGTGATATCACAGTGGTCTACTGTGACATCACATTGCTTCACTCTCTCATCATAATATCCCACTGTGACATCACCAAGCTTAACTGTAACATAATGTCCCAGTGGGACATCACAATGCCCTATTGAGACATCTCAAATCCTCAATGTGATTTCACAATATGCCACTGTGACATCACAATGACTCACCATCTCATGATGAGCAGGTATGACATCAAAATGCTCCCATATAACATTATAAAACCAGCTTTCTCATCAAATGCCCCATTGTAACGTAACAATGCCGTACTGTGGCACCACATTGTCCCAATGTGACATCACAGTTTCCCACTGTGCTACAACAATGCTCCATTGTAATGTCACAATATCCAATGTCACATGACAATGCTGAGCTGTGATGTCATAGTATCCTACTGTGATATCACAAAGCCCCATTCTGATTTTACAATGTTTCACCACAGCACAGTGATACAAAAAAGCCCCATTGTGACATCACAGTGCCACTTTCTGACATCACAATGACCCACTGTGATATGACAATGCTCCATTGTGACATCACAATAACTTAATGTGACATCACAAAGGTCCACTGTGGTTTTACAAGGTCCCACTATGATATCACAATGCTCTGTTGTTTATCACAATTTTCTCTATGACATCAAAATTCCCAACTGATATTCCACAATTCAATACTGTTATATCCCAATACTACACTGTGACATCACATTGCCCATCAGTCTCATCCCAATGCCCCACTGTGATATCACAGTATCCCACAGAGACATTACAAAGCTGAGATGTGATTTTACAAAGCCCCACTATGACATCACAGTCCATGGTTACATCAAAATGCCCCTCTGTGTTATCACAAAGCCCACTGTGTAATCATTGTTACCCACTGTAACATCACAGGGCCCCATTGTGACATCACAAAGCTACAATATGGCATCACAATGCCCCACTATGGTATCTCAATATTTCACTGTGACATTACAGTATCTCACTGTCTCATCACAATGCCCAACTGGGACATCACAGTGACTCACTATCTCATTACAATGCCCAGCTATAGCATCACAATGCTACAATGTGATATCAAAATTCTCAACTTGTTCATCATTGTGCCCTACTCTGATACCATAATGCAACCCTCCCCCCCTGTGATTTCACAAGGCCCGACTTTGATCCCACAATGCATCACTGACATCACAAAGCCCAGCTATTTTATAACAATGTGCCACTGTGATATCATATTGCCCTACTGTGACATCACAATACCTTACTGTGATGTCACAGCATCCCGCTATGACATCACAGTATCCTACTCCCACATCACAAATCCAACTGTGATGTCACAATACACTAATGTGACATTTCAAAGCTCTACGAAATTACAGTTCCCCACTGTGATATCAAAATGGTCCACTGTAACATCACAATGCCTCACTCTCTCCACTCTCTTGTCATAATGTCCAACTGTGACATCAAAGACCCTCATTGTGACATCACAGTGCCAGTAGCATGGTTACATAAAATGGGGCAATATGCTGCCATATTAAGACACTGTGATGTCACAATGGGGCTTTGTGGAATCATAGGCTTTGTGATGTCACAACAGGTTATTGTGATGTCACAGTTGAGGATTAGATGAGACAGTGAGTCATTGTGATATCACGGTAGCCATTGTGACAAACAAGTAGAGTATTAATATATCACATTGGAGCATTGTGATGTCATAGCTGGACATTGTTATGAGACAATGAGTCATGCATATAGGAGTGGTAAATATTTTAACCTCAATTATTAAAACAACCTCATCAATGAAATATAGCTGTCTGCATAAGGGCTATTTAGAGATCCCTATTTCATGACATCAGTTTCTGAGCTCCATCATGCCTACTGTGAGACCCATG
Source organism: Jaculus jaculus (assembly GCF_020740685.1). Taxonomy (NCBI): domain Eukaryota; kingdom Metazoa; phylum Chordata; class Mammalia; order Rodentia; family Dipodidae; genus Jaculus; species Jaculus jaculus. The sequence continues at coordinate 1,321,280 of NW_025423493.1, forward strand.
AATGCATTGCTGAAGCCACTGCACTGCCTCTCCACACACACTAGTTTACAACATAGGCTAAGTACTGTTTATTGGACTCAAAATGCTTACCAGCTTTAGTTATGTATATCTACCTACGAGAATTAAAGGAGTCAATGATTTCCTGCTCTTGGGCCAAGCAATAGCAGACTGAGATCTTAATGAAAGTTAGCACTTTTATTCTAGTCCAAGAAGATGTTGGTGGTTGTGTAAAATGACCCTGAAGGTGAACAGATTCTTCACAATTTATACTCTGCAGCAAGAGGTAAAAGGCTAAGATATGCTTGTTCCCTCTGGTGGTGAAAATTGGGAATTTACAAATATACAAAAGATGTGTTCATAGAAATACAAAAGATAAAAAAAATGCAGCAGTTTAAATATTTGCTTAACCTAGACTTATGCTTGACACTGCATGTGTGCATGCTTCGAAAACAAGTCTGCCCTTGATAACAGAGCTGCAGTTCTTTTCTCCAAGCATCTGCTCTTTTTCATCCAGGGCCAACTTGGCTTGTACTAGATCACTCACAGGTCCTGACACCACACTTTCATAACTTTGATTACACCAGGACCTGGGATGTGCTGTGCAAAGCTCCTGGAAGCCTTTCCTCAGGCTTACTCTCCAACTGAAAGACTGTGAAAAGTAAAGAAGTAGCAAAATATAAAAGGCAAACACCCTGATAACAATGAAAGGAAATGTTTAGATTGGACAATATCATTAGAATATTTATATATTGACTGTATAATTAACATGTACTTTTCATATGAGGGTTTAAATTACTTCTGGGATATTTATTTTTTCTATGCATGGTCTCAATCTAGCCCAGGCTGACCTGGAATTCACTATGTAGTCTCAGGGTGGCCTTGAACGCATAGTGATCCTCCCACTTCTGCCTTCCAAGTGCTGGGATTAAAGGTAGCACCATCACACCCAGCTATGAATTTTTTATAATGTATTTTTTATTTCTTTGAGAGAAAGAGAGGCAGGTACAGAGAAGAGGGAATGGGTACACCAAGGCCTCTAGCCACTGCAAACAAACTCCAGATGCAGTGCCCCCTTGTGCATCTGCCTTATGTGGGTCCTGGGAAATTGAACCATGGTCCTTAGGCTTCACAGGCAAACACCTTAATCACTAAGCCATTTTCCCAGCCCTACTTCTAGGATTTTCAGCATGCACTAATACAGTATATTTATAACTATCCTAATTGATGCTAGCTTGTACAGCGGAACTTGTTTAAAACAGGGAAATGGGCCTACTAACACAAACTCCATAACTAAAATTTATTTTAAGTTCGCATAAAATAAAGACTAAGATTTTATAGCTTCAAATGTAACAGTTTAAATTTAAATATGTAGTTGATTTGTAGTTTTCAAACACATAAAAATCCCATGTTTCCTTCAAAAAAATCCTAAGAGTTGGTTTTCTTCCCTTCACAATCTATATCCTGACCTAACATTCTTTACAGGCTGATTTCTCCAGATTCATCCTATTTCCTTCAGCTTACAATTACTTTGTTGAAAAAGAACTCATAACACATTATGGAATTGATGAGCACTGAAGAACCCTCATCCTGTCATCAGTCACTTTCTACTTCACTTCCCACTCCTCAATCACTCAGCAATTTTGTCTCTAAACGTTTGCCTGTTCTGAACATTTCATATACATGGATTTATACAGTGTTGGGCCTTTTGTGGTTGGCTCTTTTAAATTTTATTTATTTATTTGTGAGCGATAGACACATAGAGAAATACAGATAGAGGGAGAGACAGAATGGGCGCGCCAGGGCTTCCAGCCTCTGCAAACGAACTCCAGACGCGTGCGCCCCCTTGTGCATCTGGCTAACGTGGGACCTGGGGAACCGAGCCTCAAACCGGGGTCCTTAGGCTTCACAGGCAAGTGCTTAACCGCTAAGCCATCTCTCCAGCCCTGGTTGGCTCTTTTAAAATTAATGACTGGATCCATCTGTATTGTAGCATGTACCAACCAGTACACCATCCCTATTATGGCTGAATGAGAAATCATTTCATGGATACACCACCCTTTGTTTATGTACTCATTAGCTGGTGGACATGTGGTAGTTTTCAATTTTGTCTTTTATGAAGAATGCATTGGTGAGCATTTGGAGGAATCTTTGTGTAAAGATAGTTTTCAGTTCCTTGGGCATATATGTCAGGAGAGGAATTGTTGTTACTCTGCTTCTACCTTTTCAGTTTTATTTAGCATAGTTTGTCTCCTAGTACCCCAGACTATTTATGACTATATGTTTATTAGACATTCATAGAAATAATTCAAGGTTAGAATATGCTATCTTCTTTTAGAGAACATTTTCCCCTATTTGATTCTTATAGTTGCTATGGCCTTGAACAGTCTAGAAAAACAAAAACCTAAACTAAGTCTAAAAACGTAATAGGACATCCAAATAACTTGAAGTTGAGCTGAAAGTGTGTGTGCGAATGTGTGTGTGCATGTGTTAATGTTGTTGTACTCCCAGTTCTCTCTTATTCTTTAAAAAAATTTTTTTGCTCATTTTTATTTATTTACTTGAGAGCTACAGACAGAGAGAAAAAGAGGCAGAGAGAGAAAGACCCAGCCCCAAGCAGGAATAAATCCTGGACTGCTGAAATTCACCAAGGTGTGGCCCTGGGAATTTCTCATTGTACCATTAGAAAATAAGCTGAGCACAGACCAAAGCAAGGTCACCATTGTTTCCTTTTGTTTCTTCCTTTGGTTAATACTGGTTCATTTATTGATGGGTTGATTTGTATCTACTTACATTTGTGAGTGTTCACCATATACTTTTTTTTTCATTTAAAAAAAAAACAAAAAAAGAACATATGAGTTGATTAAACAGGAAAAAAAAAATAAAAATAAAAGTCTTTTTACAGAGTCATTAGTCCAGGATTCCAGACCTTGTGGGGCCCGAGTGCTCATCTTGCAATCTGTCACTGCTCTCTCTCTCCCTCTCAGCCTCCCACTTAACTAAGAAAAGCACTCCTGGGAGAAAGTGGCCCAATGTGCCAGGCTTGCCATTCTGCTTCTCTGTCCTTCTCCATGGACACTGCCATTCTTACACATTGCTCTCTGTGTGAATAGTTCTCAACAACTTTCTAAAATTTACCAAAGTTTTATGTGATTTTACAGACTGTTCTCAGTGAGAATGTTATTCTAAACTTTTAGTCCCCATTTACAAGAATAGCTTTCTTACCTTTGGCTGAGTTACACTATGAAGCCATCATTGAGTAAGTGTTAAAAATAAAACTGTACTAAACTGCTATTTACTGTCATTCAGTGTTATCATTTCTCCATTGAAATATACAAAAGGAAAATTCTGAAATTTTAGCAGAAGAGGAAAAGATTCTAGAACAGACAGCTCAATCCAGGCACAGTTGTGTACACCTATAGTCTTAGCACTGAGGAGGCTGAGCTAGTTGAAATACCTTGAATTTGAGACCCACCTGTGCTACAGAGTGAGTGGCAGGTCAGCTTGGGCTCAGAGTTAGATTATGTCTCAAAACAAAAGAAGAAGCAAAAGAACATTAATATTGATTGATTGATTAGTCTACTCAGAAACCAAATGTTAATTTATGTCAAGTATGTGGAGGGCAGTATATGAACCAAATTTTATGCTAGATGATCATGTAACACATTGAAGACTTTGAGAGGTTTTATAAGTTAGATTACATTTAAGACCTTTTTAATGTTAAGGGCCTTGCTTTGGATCTGAGGTATCTTCCACTGTCTCAGACCTCGGGGAAGTGGTGGAACCTTCAGAGGTACGACCTGGTGGAGGAAGGCTGGGCAGTGAAGGATTGTCTTTGAAGGGGATGGTGAGACTCTGACTCCACTACCTCCTTTTAATAGACACCAGCAGACAAGAAGCTTTGCTAACTATCGTAACTATGACGCTCTTTCTCCTGCACGTCAGGCCCTGGGACTGCAGCCCAAACTAACTGTGGGTTGAAACCCCTGAAACCATGAGCAAAAATAAATCTCAGCGGGGATAAATCTGAATAGTAGAGTGTTTGCCTGGCAATTCCAAGTAGTGAAAAAATTCTTCCCTTTACATTGATTTTCTCAGGTACTTTGTCAAAGTGACAGAAATCTAATAGTCATTAATTAAAGGCAACCAATGGAATAAAATGATGCAGACCACATTTAACATAAAAAATTCATCATAACAATAAAAATTCATAATAAAACATCATATGTAAATAGAATGCTTTTCATTTAAAATTGTGCATACTCCTTTTTAGACACTTGAAGCTCTTCTGATTTTGTTTACCTGGGGAAAGTATTTCTTTCTTTGGGACAGAATGACAAGGTACTTTTATGAATCTTGTTAAAGCAGATATACCAATTGTGAGAAAGATGAAAAAAGTAAATATAATTTAAAAATTGGAATGGAATGAACATTTTTGCCTTAAAAATATATCACCCAAGTTAAACAAATAGAATCACATAACTCTTCTCTATCAAGAGGCTGTGCACCACCTCCAAACAAACCTTTAAAGAGTCCCCTGTTTGGTGTTTCTACAGGAGTGAAGCGTTCACCCAATGTCTCCTTTATCAAAACAAAATGTAATTGTTAAAACTTCTGGGAAAAAGGAAACTGTAATTATCAAAGTTACCACTGTAAGCCCTTTAATGTGACACCATGAACCGTTGAACATCACAACAATTAACAAGCATATTTCAAATGATCAGCTCTGGTATTCCCTGACTGGCTCAGTAAGTTTCTAATATGAACTTGCTATTTACAACTCTTACTCCATTACCTTTTGTACTTCAGGCAAAGATGGCATTTCTGCTGAGACAATATGGAGACTTAATTTTTTGTTTTGGAGGTAGGGCCTCTGTATCCTAGGCTGGCCTTGAAATCAAGATCCTCTTGCCTTAAGGCCTCTTAAAAGCTGGTATTACAGACATGTACTACCATCATTGGTGAGATTTTGATTTTCAAGACAAAGTTTTCATTTAATTCTATAAGAATTGGTAACAGGATAAGTAATTAGACCTTCTTACACTAGAAATTACATTTTATACATGTAGTTCAAGAAGTTCAGTGCAAAAATGACAATGTGTATCATAATCTTTAACTGAATCAGAAAATTAGTGACTTAGAGACATCAATTTCCCTTTGCATAAACACATGCTGTGGAGAGAATTATAGGAATTTTGAAAACCTGCCAGGAAGATAGGAGGATTTTGCTCTCCACTATCAGATTTCCTGAAATTAATGCCATAAGTCAATACTCTTCAGAAGTAGAAATGATAAAACCAGTGTGGAGAGAGCAAAGATGGCTGGCATGACAGTTTGTGGACAATACAAGAGGGAAGAAGAGAAAGATGTTAGTGCCACAGCCTTCATGGCCCATGAGCTCTGGGATTGGAGCTCTACCCATTAACAGAAGCAGACAGAGGCTCTGTTGACTCTAGGCAGGAGCTCTGCTGCGTCTGTGCTCCATTACAGTAGGGTGAGAGCTTGTGTTTCCATGCTTTCTTCCTTATGGCTAGTCCCTGAAAGGCAGTCAAGGATGTCCACAGTCTCCCTTTTTATACACCATATTAAAGTATGACCTGGCCAGACTGCAATGGAAGAAGAAAACTCTCACTTGGAAGAGTTCACTTATACAGTGATGTAGGCTGAAGGCCTTACATTGTCACTTCTTCAGAATCTCTTTAGATTATAGTAATCCTAGAAAAAAAAACTTCACAAGTTCAATAAATCAATCTTATTAAAATTCACCACAGAATTTGCTGAACCCATTATTATAGTGAACATACACTTGAGTTTACACCAGAGAAAATGTTGTGTTTCCAGTTATTTTAAACTGTATTTCAGATTTAAACTGTGCCTATTAACTTCATAGACCCACAAAGACAATGGCAACATCACCGCCATCTTCCTTCTGCTGCCAGAAGAGTAACACGGCATAAACGAGGAATGGTGTGCTAGGACAAAGGTTTCAATTGCTTCGCTTTAAAAGTATGTGTTGCTTTAAATCTATTAATAAGCTTACAATTTATAAGACACATGGAATTTTAAATGAGATACTTAAAGATTACTTAGCATGTCGTAGAATGAGTGTAAACTTTGGAGCGTGTAGTCTTGGGCTTTATTGTCACTTCAGCCTTTACTGGAGGAGAAATCTTAGGTAAGTCAGTTTGTCTGGAAATACTTTTTATTTGTTTGACTTTAAAAGGAGGAAACAATGGTATTCGTCTCTCCTACAGTTAGGAAATCACTGACTGTTCTACTGGGTGTTTAATGGAATCTTACTGAGGTTTCCAGCTGCAGTTTTCTCACAGTGAACGAAGCCTAGCATTTCTCCCTAGGAATGTGTCTTGTAGAATATTGAGCCCAGGTTTTAATTGTTTTTCTTCCTTCTGGTGAGCTTTAAGACTCCTTTGTTCGTTCTGGACCAAAGATTTTATTGGAAAAATACTTTCCCAATATTTTAATTTGGTTTGTGGCAGACCTTGACTTCTTATATATTTTTTTGAAAAACAGAAGTTTTACACTTTGCTGAAGTTATTACCAATTTACATATTCATTTACAGGTGATGCCTTTGATGATACAGCTAAGAAATCCATGTCAAACCCAAGGAACAAAGACTCTTCTGTTTCCTTTTAGAAGTTTTCTAGTTTTGGAGTTTATATGAAGGACTCAGCAGGAATCATGAGAGAAGGTCATCATGTTTTTCCTTTTTTCTCCTCAATATCCAATGATCTGGAATCAATTTGCAGGGAGTTCTTTCTTCACTGTATTGTCTTGTTCAAACCCAGCTGTTCATATGCATGCAGTCACCTCTAATGACTTCACTGTTCACCTGATACTCATACCATATCTTCTTGATACCATAACAACTTTATAATAATTCTTAAAACAAGTTAACATTATTTAGTTTTCTCTTTTTAGAGTTATTTTGTCATTTTAATATGCTTTAATTTCCATATGCATTTTAGAAGAAACCTGTCAAGTCTCACAAAAATACTACTTTAATTCTGATATGATTGCCTTAAATCTAGCAAATACTGAGTTTTCTAACCAATGAACAAGGTCCATCTGTATTTGAGTTTAAAACATTTTTCATCAATATATATTAACTTTGCAGTGTAAAGGTCTTCACTTAAAAAAAAATCAGTTATATTCAAAATATTCTAAGTTTTGTTGCTACTACAAATACTATTGCTTTTAAAGTATAAATTTTCAAATGTTTATTACTAGTACATAAAAATAGAAATACTTTTTATATGTTGATTTTATATCCTGTACCTGTGTGAAGCTCATTCTACTGGACTTTGGGATTAATTTTAAGATTTCCTAAACATAAATGGCATATATATATGGCAATTTTACTTTACTCTTTCCAAAAGGGACTTTTTTAATGCACTAACTGTAGTAAAACACTGAATATTACATTGAACTCTATCTATTTTGAGATTACAGTATTTCACTGCTAATGTTAAGTGTGTGCTTTATATAATTCTTTAAATTTTCTTCTATTCTTTGTTTTTTGAATTTTTTTCTTAAAAAAGATTGGGTATTGAATTTTGTCAATTGCTTTTCATTTCTTCTTATTTTCTCAGGACCATGCATTACACTGAATTTCAGATGTTAGGTTAACTTTGCTTTTCTGAGACAACCTTACTTTGAGATAATGAGTTATCCTTTTGACATATTGGTGAACTCAATTTGCTAACTATTGTTGTATATATATTTGTAACACTGGTGTCTGTGTGGCTTTCTGTGACTAGGAGCATGAGTGTGCATATGTGAGAGCTTGTGAATGTGCATGTGTGGAGTGAGAAGACAGCTCTGAGTGTTGATCCCTGCTTGCCACCTTGTGTTGAGCAGGGTCTCTGGTTATTTATTACCATGTCCCCAGGCTGGTTGGCCTGGGATCTTCAGGGTTTTCTGGTCTCTCTGCCTCCCATGTCCTGTAGTTTCCTGGGGTCACAGTGGCTTGCACTTCTGCATACACCTTGATGGCAAAGAATTTTGTTATCTCACCCAGGCCTATGACCTAACTGGGTTTGGTTTCTGTAGTTCTTTCGTCTACTGTCACTCCTGATGAATGAGAACATGTGTGGGTGGCTGCCCAGGCTCATGCTGATGAGGCTCAGTTAACTGATAAAACTTTCCCAGTAAGGACACTGGCTGTTCCCAGAGAGGACCCTGACTGGGAACACTATGCTCCTGCTAACTCCCAGGAAGGGTGGCCCATGATAGAAATATTCTTTGCCTCTTAGCTGGCCTCAAAAACACATCCCATAAGTTTGTTAATTTTGACAAATTCCGTACCCTTCCACAGAAGCCTCATGAAAAGGCACCGGAGTTTATGTGATGCCTAACTGAGGCACTCAACAAATACGCTTGCCTCAGCCCTGCTTCCCAAGAGGGCATGATAGTTCTCAATACCCATTTCCTGTCCCAACCTGCCTGTAACATCAGGAAAAACTAAAAATGTTAAATGCTTAGAAGAGGGCCACCAAACCCCTCAGAGAGATCTGGTTGACCTGGCATTTAAATTTTTTAATAACAGAGAGGACCAGGAACAGACTGAGAGAGTGGCCAGAGACAGGCAGCAATTCCAGCTCCTGGCTGTGGCCCTGAGGCCTCCTCCAAAGAACTTGCTCACCACCAACACCCTGCTTCAAGTATGGCCACACTGAGAAAACCTGCCGCAGTGCACACTCACCTCCAGGACCCTGTCCTCATTATGAAATTGCTAGAGGTTGATTGTCCTTCTGTGCTTTGACAATATAGGCTAGCCCCTTTCTCTCGTCCACCACAAGATGCAATTGCTGGTCTTCTGAGCCTGGTGGCTGAAGATTGACGGTGGCCTGGGAACACAGCACCACCAACACTCTCCATATCACAACAGAGGAGCCCAGGGTCACAGTCCTGCTGGCAGTAAGGCCTATCTCATTTGTGATCCACACAGAGTCCAGTTGGTCAGTCCTACTATCCTACTCTAGTAAGACGTTTTCCTCGCAGATCTCCGTGTTGGGTATTGACTGCCTATCCCACTCCCCATACATCACTCTCCCCTTGACCTGTGTGGCCTGGGACAGTCCCCTTTCCTATTCATTTCTTTTTTTCAACCTTTAAATTTATATACCATATACATATACACACACACACACACACACACACACACACACACACACACGCGCACACACACACACACACATGACTTCTATACTTAGAGGAAACAATCCATGGTATTTCCCTCCCCTCCACTGCTTTGCTCTTTATAGCTCTGCTCTCTGTCATATCCTGTCTGTCTCTCCATTAGTCTTTCTTTTAATTTGATGTCATCATTTTATTTCTCCTATTATAAGGGTCCTGTGTAGGTATTGCGAGGCACTGTGAGGTCTTGGATATCAAGGCCAATTTCTGTCCAGACAGTTGTATTTAAGGAGAAGTATTCTTCCTTTGGCTCTCACATTCTTTCCTCCACCTTTCCACAATGGTCCTGAGCCTTGGAGTGTGTGTGATGTTTCAGTGCTGGACACTCCTCCCTCCCTTCTCAGCACTATGTTGACTTTTGGATCATCCCAGTGGTCATTGCCATCTGAAAAGAGAAGCTTCGCTAAACAGAAGTGAGGTTAGCATTATTATATAAATATGAACATTAAAATGTAGTGCTTTCAGGGCAATTTGGTAAGAGTAATATATGCATTTATCCAGACAAAAGCAGGCTTTATACTCCTGAGGATCATGATTTCCCCTGCCATAGGCTTTTGATTAGGTTTTCAGTACCAGGCATGTATTCCCTCATATAAAGTGGGCCTTCAGTTCAATTAGAGAGCAGTTTGTTTCCCCCAGAGCAGACATGCCACTATTGCACTTGTTCAGTCATTTGGCCTATCTGGCCAAACTTGAGGCTTCCAGTGTCCAAGTTTTTTCAACACTGATGACTTTTGTCATACATAAGGCTACATACAGTGCAGATTTTTCAAGCTTTCAGCTGGCTGGGCTACAGGGAGAAGGTTTACTGCTCAGCAACAGCTTGATTTTTCCGTGACTCTGCCACTCATGCATGTGAAGTCTTCAGCAATAGGGTCTTACCATCTCTTTCTTGGGAAACCAAGGGTCTTGGCAATAGCCTATAATGTTTTGGAGGCAACAGGGACCTCCCTGGCCAACAGATCACTGTAAGGTATCCCATCTCTGGCACTTAAAATTGTCTAGTAACAATCTATGGCGTCTGGATGTGCCATTATTCAAGAAAGTAGATTTTCATATGTCTTATTTAGAATATCTTGAATTTTTATTGACCATCCCCCTACCTTTCTTTTATACAATCTCTTCCCCTAACCTAGCTTAGGCCTTTCCCCTCCCTGTAACCTGTTTTTCTACTTACATATATATTATACCATCCTCTAAAGTCCTTCCCTCACCTCCCTCCCTAATAGCCTTTTATTCTACCTTATGGGCCTCTGCTACTGATTTTGGTTCCAGCTCACACACAGTCTATTCATTTGTGGATAGGATCCTAATATAAGAAAGAAGATGCAATGTTTGAATTTTTGGGCCTGGGTTACATCACTTAGTATAATCCTTTCAAGATCCATCTATTTCCCTATGAATTTTATAATTTCATATTTCTTTAATGCTGAATAGAACTCCATTGTGTAAGTGTACCACATCTATATTATGCATTCATCTGTGGATGGGCATCTAGGCTGGTTCCATTTCCCAGCTATTGTGAATAGAGCAGCAATAAACATACTTGTGCAAATATCTCTAAGGTAGTGAGAAGAGTCATTAGGATCTATGCCTAGGAGTGCTATAGCTGGGTCATATAGTAAATCTATTTTTAGCTGTCTCAAGACCCTCCACTCTCCTGTCCACAATGGCTGTACCAGATTACATCCCCACCAACAATGTAGAATGGTCACCATTTTACCACATTCTCACTAACATTTATTGACATTTGTTTTCTTGATGGTAGCCATTCTGAAAGGAGAGAGATGAAATCTCAACATAGTTTTAATTTGCATTTTCCTGATGGCTAAGGATGTTATGTTTTTAAGTGTTTATATGCCATCTGTATTTCTTCTGATGAGAACTCTCCATTTAGTTCCATAGCCCACTCTTTAATTGGGTTGTTTGATTTCTTATTGTTCTGTTTTTTGAGTTCTTTGTATATTCTGGATATTAATCCTCTGTCAGATGTGCAGCTGTCAAAGATTTTCTCCCATTCTTTAGGTTGTCATTTTGCTCTATTCACAGTGTCTTTGCTGTACAAAACTTCTTAATTTTATGAGATCTCAGTGGTTGATTAGTGGTTTTATTTTCTGAGCAATTGGGGTTATATTCAGAAAGTCATTACCTATGCCAATATGTTGAAGAGTTTCCCCTACCTTTTCCTCTAACAATTTCAGAGTTTCAGGTCTGATATTAAGGTCCCTGATCCACTTGTTTTTGATTCTTGTCCATGGAAAAAGACGACGATCTCTTTTCATCTTTGTACATATTGATATCTAGTTTTCCCAGCACCACTTCTTGAAGAAGCTGTTTTTCCTCCAATGAATATTTTTGACATTTTTCTCAAAATTCAGGTGGCTGTAGCTGCCTAGATTAACATCTGGGTCCTCTAGTCTGTTCCATTGATCTACATGCCTGTTTTTGTACCAATACCATGCTGCTTTTGTTATGATGGCATTGTAAGATAGCTTAAAATCTGGTGTAGTGAAACTACCAGCTATATTCAAGCAAATTGGCCTAGCAAACAAGCAGGGATTGCTATCCTAATATCAGACAGAATAGACTTCAAACTAACATTAGTGAGGAAAGATAAAGAAGGTCATGTTAGATTGGTTAAAGTAACACTCCAACACAAGGACATTACAATCCTAAACAGATATGCACCTAACATGGAGGCTCCCAGTTACATTACACAAACACTATTAGACTCAAAGTCACAGTGAGGATTTCTGATGTCACATTAAGGTAGTGTGATGTCACAGTTGAGCATTCTTATATTGCAGTGGGGAAGTGTGAGGTCACAGGGGAGATTTGTGAAGAACAGTGGAGTAGTGTGATATCACATTGGGGCATTGTGAAAAAAGTGGTGCTTTGTTGTGTCATATTAGGGTATTATAATCTCACAGTGGGACACTGTGAGGTCACAAATGGGCTTTGTCCTGACACAGTGCAGCATTTTGAAAACAGAGTGGGGCTATGGGATGTCAAAAAGCATATTGTGATGCCACAGTGGAGCATTGTGATAGGAGAGGATGACATTGTGATGTTGCTGTGGAGCATTCTTATATCACAGTGGGGCACTGTAATGACACTGTGGGGCACTGTGGTGTCACAATGGAGCTTTGTGATGAAAAAGTTGATTTTATTATGTCATATGGAAGTATTGTGATGTCATATGTGGCTATTATTTTGAGACAGTGAGTCATTGTGATGTCATAGTTGGGCATTGTGAAATCACAGTGAGGGTTTGTTATGTTGCAATAAGGCATTGTAGTGTCACTCTGGGAAATTATACTGCTGTAATTCAGGTCTGTGATGTCACATTGGGACATTATCATGAGATATTAGAGCATTGTGATGTCACAGTTGACCACTGTGATATCACAGTGTGGAATTGTGATGTCACAGAGGGGCTTTCTGATGAAGAGTGGAGTACTGGGTTATCACAGTGGGTTTTTTTAATGTTACATTAGGGTACTGTTTTGTCACAGTTGAGCATTGTTATATCACAGTGGGGCACTGTAATGTCAGAGTAGGGGATAGTGATGTCACAACAGGAGATTGTGCTGTCTCACTGGGGCTTTGTGGTATCTCAGTGTGGCATTGTGAAATCAGGGCGGGATGTTGTATTCTATTGTAACATCACACCTATGCATTGTGATGTGACATTGGGTATTGTGATGATTCAGTGGAGCATTTTTACATAACAATGGGACACTGTGAGTCACAGTGGTGCACTCTGATGTCACATTGTTATGCTATAGTGTGCATTTTTATGAACAAGCTAGTTTTATTATGTGATATGGAAGCATTGTGATGTCATAGTTGGGCATTGAAATGAGACAGTGAGTCATTGTGTTATCACAGTGTGGTTCCTCAACAATATAATGATCAGTAAAAGAGGAGAAGGAAAGAGAGAGAGGGAGGGAGAAGAGAAGGAAAGAAAAAAATACTTTTGAGTTTCATCAAATCACAACTGATATGATCCTTAGCGGTCCCATTTTTTAAATTTTTAGATATTTATTTATTAGAGTCAGAGAGGAGAGAGAAAGAGTGAATGGGTATGCCAGGGCCTCCAACCACTAAAAATAGTGTCCAGACGCATGTGCCACCTTGTGCATCTGGCTTACGAGGGTCCTGGAGAATCAAACCTGGATGCTTAGGCTTCGAAGGCATGTGCCTTAACTGCTAAGCCATCCCTCCAGCCCATGGTCCCATTTTTTTTAAGCAGGGAAGATAATGTCTCCACAGAGATTGTTGAGAGAGGACTGCAAATAATACATGTAAAAATGCATGCGTTTTAAAAATTCTTTTTTTAAATTTTTATTTATTTATTTGAGAGCGACAGACAGAGAGAAAGACTCAGATAGAGAGAATGGGCGTGCCAGGGCCTCCAGCCATTGAAAACGAACTCCAGATGCATGCACCCCCTGTGCATCTGGCTAACATGGGTCCTGGAGAGTTGAGGCTCAAACCAGGGTCCTTAGGCTTCACAGGCAAGCGTTTAACTGCTAAGCCATCTCTCCAGCCCAAAAGTGTATGCTTTAAATAGAATTATATTGCTCTACAAATAAGTGACACCAAAGAAACTGGTCTCTGTTCCTCAATTTCCTTCTCTGTAAAATTAAGGGTTGAATTAATATCCTTAATCTGCAAGGTTTTTTTTGTTGTTTGTTTGTTTGTTTTATGAGGTAGGGTCTCAGTTTAGCTCAGGCTGACCTGGAATTCTCTATGCAGTCTCAGGGTGGCCTCGAACTCACAGTGATCCTCCTACCTCTGCTTCCAGAGAGCTGGGATTAAAGGCATGCACCACCATGCCTGGCTCAGCAAGTTTTTTTAATTTGCTGGTATTTGATGAAAAAACCTGAAATATCTTCCTCAGTTTACAAAATATTTTTTTATAATTTATTTGTAAACAGAGAGAGGGAATGGGTACACTAGGGTCTCTTGCTGCTGCAAATGACTCCAAGTACAAGTGCCATTTGGTGCACCTGATTTTACATGGACACTGTGGCATCCAACTCAGACTGTTAGGTCTTGCAAGCAAATGTTTTTAACCACTGAGACATATCTCCATCCCTTGTTTTTGTGCCTCTACAGATTATATATTCTTATTTTCTTAATTAATTGACATTCGTATTAATAATTATGCAGGCACAGATGAGGCAACAATATATTCAATACATAGAAAAAAGATTTGAGTGACTCTTGTATGACATTAAAAGTATTTAGACATTGGAGAAATATGTAGTGGTTAAAATGCTTGTATGCAGCTCAATAAATGCCTTAGTGGTTAAGTTACTTGCCCGTGAAGCCTGAGGACCCAGGTTTGATTCTCCAGATCCCATATAAGCTAGAGGCATAGGTTGGCACATACATCTCGTGTTTGTTTGCAGTAGCTTAGAGGCCCTGGCAGGCCCATTCTCTTTCTCTCTCTCTCCTTCTAATAAATGCATAAAAATAAAAATATATGAAAAAAAAAATAAAAAACCTTGCATGCAAGCCTGTCAACCCCAGTTTGATCCCCCATGTTAAGCTGGACACAAAGTGGTTTGCAACCACTGCAATGAATTCCAGATTCATGTGCCACCTTGTGTATTTGGCTTATATGTGTACTAGGGAATTGAATCTGAGTCCTTAAGCTTCACAGGCAAGCACCTTAAACACTATATTTACACTTCCCACTGCCCATTTTGTAAGTTCTTGAGCTCTGAGCCACATCTTATCACCAGCAGCATATTAGTAGGAGTTAGTTCCCTTAGTAAAGAAAAAAATTGTTCACTACAAGTGGTCATAAAAAGGGGATGTTTGTTTTGTCTTTACAATATACTAAGTTGCATTGAAAATGTGTTTCCAATACATAACCATGCTAACAAACAACCATTATTTTAAGTGTGGAAATCCAAACATGGGTTAGTGCTAGATATGGTTTAGAAAAAAATGATGTAAATTTATGAAGATCCTGCAAAGAAAAGAAGCTTGGTAAATGTAGTAAGTACAAGACTAGAAATCAGATTCAAGACCACCTGAATAAGAATTTTAAAGGAGAGTCCTTATTAGCTGGCCAGTGACTGTTACCTCACAACAGATGACTGAGGAGAAGAGCAGCCCTGTCCTACCTTTACAGTGAGTTATTATAGGCAAAAACCACATTCCTGTACAAAGATCAGGAAACAAAACCACACCCTTTTGCAATGGTCAGGGAAGTCCCCAGCATTCCCCATAATCCTATTTTGCAATGTAAGCAAGCACAAAAAGTGGAATTTGTCAGTTTGCATAGGGTTGGAACAAATATCAGAAATATTTAATAACACTACATCTTCATTGTTGTTTATATGGTTCTGTATTGAGCTTTAATCTAGATGGGGTCTTCTTTTATTATAATGAAAATGGCTGGGTGTCTTAAAATTATTTTCTTCAGGTTAAGCTATCTGGGTGATTTATAAACAGGATGAAGTGATATATAGAAAATGTAACTAAAAGAAGCAATACAAAAGAGATAAGAGGCTGACTTGTATGGCCAAAATAAAATGTCTATACTAGGAGTACAGAGAAGCCCGGCTGTCTATATGAAGCAGGGAACTGGGAAACAGTGCCTTCTTCAGAGTAAGTACTATTTTGGACACTCTCCTACCATTCTTTGATAAGTAGGGTTGCTCTTGGTAGCTTAGGCTAGCCTTGAAATCCTGATCCTCTTACGTTAACCTCCAAAGCACTGAAATGGCCAGCTTGTATCACTATGCTTGGCTCTTCCACTTCTGTGGCTTCTCCCCAACTATTGCTTTGGGTTTCTTTCCTCGCTTAAATTAACGTGTGGACCTGAGTTTTGTTTAATTTGTTTTGCAAAACAAATAAAGACATAAAGGAGAAATGAGGCAATTCAGTAGTCATAGATAAAAAACTTCAGTCTTTACATAATGGACAGAACAGCTAGATAACAGTCCAACAGTGTTGAGCACTAGATCGAATAGATGCCTGCAAAGCATTGTGTCCACTATTAGCAGAATGCACACACTTCTCAAGTTCACATGTAACAGTCCCACCTACAGGGTGTGTGTTAGATCTTAACCAAACATCCATTAATTTTATAAGATGGAAATAATAATACATGTTCTCCAAATGCATTAAAATGAAATTAGGAATCAATAATGACAGACTGGCAAATCATAAGTATTTAGAGACTAACAGTGAAAAAAAAAAAAAAAAACAGGCAGTGGATGAAAACTCCAACTCCAAAGAAAAAGTAGAAAATGCTTCTAGGTGGATAAAAATATATCAGAATTTATGGGATTCAATTAACACCATGACATGCCACCTTATAAAACTGGAGAATGATGAGGGAGGTAAATCCACTTAGACAATAATTTAAGAAACTGTTAACAGTAACAAGTTAACATGGATGTAAGGTAATTGAGAACTTCATATTCTGCTTTGGAAAACAAGGAGATCTTCAAAATACTTAGTATATGTGGTGTTACTTGCTGTCACTGTGTGGGTGGATCCTAAGGTCCAGGGTGCAGGGGCAGATTTGGAATTGCAACCTAAGATATGCAGAGTGCTTCAGTTCTGTCTGGGGGTACCTGAAGTGTGCTTGCTTTTGGTGGTGGTTGCTTTTCTCACTGTATGCATCTGTGAAAAGGACCAGCTTCTTCTTCAATTCTAGAACTTGCTGTTGATCAGTAGGCTTCAAATAAACCCCATTCCTCCCATAACTTTGGATTGGAAGTTCATCCAGCAACTGAGTCTGACTAATGGAGTATAGTTAACATATCACCCAACAATTCTACTTATACATATAAAGTAAAGAAAACCAATAGAATATGTTCACACAAAACCTTGTGCCAAAACAAAACTTGCTCATAGCATAATACCCACAAAGTACTATGGTAGTTTGAATGTCACTCTGAAATAAATAAATAAAGATAAAATAAATAAATAAAAATTTAACTTTGTCCAGTCTGGTAGCTCATGCATATCTTTAAACCTACACTTGGGAGACTGAGGTAGGCAGATCACCATGAGTTCAATGCCACCATACATTGCAGGTCAGCCTGGGCTAGAGGAAAACCTTACCCTCAAAAAAACAAACAATCCCTCAAGACATAAAATGGCCTCGATATCCATGACCTCATAGGGCCTGACACTACCTACACAAGACCATCATAAGAGGAGGGAAAGATCACAACATCAAAATAAAAGAGAGACTTATTGAGATGGGGAGGGGATATGATGGGGAATGGAATTTCAAAGGGAAAAAAGGGGGGAGGGAGAGAATTACCATGGAATATTTTTTATAATTATGGAAAATGTTTTAAAAATTGAGAAAAAGTAAAATAAGATTATAAACAAACAAAAATAATCAAAGAAAACCATAGAACCATAAGACATGTGAAATAGCCAAAGTGATTGTGAATAAGAACCAGCTAGGGGAATCACACTACTTCCTGATTTAAATTATACAGAAAGTTTAAATGGAACACTCAGGAGCCATACATTTTTTAGTAGAAAATTTTCAGTGCCAGGGATGAGATACCTTCCAGCGAGTTATTGGCCATGAAGGTCCATGATGCCCCTAAAACATTATAAGCCATTGCCAAGGCCCTTGGTTTCCCACCAGGAATAGATGTTAAGACCCTATTGCTGAGGACTCCACATACTTGAGCTGCAAGGTCACTGAGATATCATCCTAGAGCTGAGCTGGAAACCTCCTCCATGTAAGCCAGCTGACAGAAAGCTGGAAGAAGCTTTCTGTACATGCACTTCAATGGGAAAGAGAAATCACCAATGAAGATAATCAACATTGGACACAGCAAGCCTTATATTTGGCCAGCCATGCCAAATGAGCCAATGGAGGCAATAGTTGCATTTATGTTGTGGGGGAACCAACCACCCTTTAATTTGACTGGAAGCCTGCTCCAAGGGAGGGAATACATCCCTGATACTGAAAACCTACAACAGGGGTAGTCATGAGACCTAGCTTTGTAACTTCTGCTGCTGTCTTGTTAAATGTCTACATTATGCTCACCAAACTGCCCAGTAAGCACTTTTCTTAATGTTCATATCCATATATTCATGCAACTCTCACTTTTGATTAGAGAACCTTCTTTTCAGATGGCAGTGACATGGGGATGACTCAGAAGGCAACATGTTGCTGAGAAGTCACAGAGGAGTGTTCAGCACTGAAATATCTCTATCACACCTTCCAAGGATCAGGGTCCATTGCAGAAGAGGTAGGGGGAAGAATGTAAGAACCAAATGAAGGGTAGGACTCCTTACAATGTGCTCTTCCAGACACAAAATGGTCTGGATACCCATGACTTCACAGTTCCTGACACTACTTACACAAGACTATAATAATAGGAAGAAAAGATCATGACATCAAAGTAAAACAGAGATTGATTGAGAGGGGGAGGGGATATAAGGGGAACAATGGGGGAGGGGATATGATGGAGAATGGGCTTTCAAAGGGGAAAGTGGGGGGGGGAGGGAATTACCATGGAATATTGTTTACAATCATGGAAGTTGTCAATAAACAACAAAATAAGAAAATACAAAAATTCTAGCCTGGCAGATCAGCACTCATGAGTCATCCCAGCACTTGGGAGGCACAGGCAGGAAGATAAAGACTTTAAGGGGCCATCCTCAGCCACATAGTGAGGCCAACTGGGGCAATGTGAGATCTTGTCTCCCAGAAGAAAGCCAACCAAACAACAATAGAGAGAAAAAGAAATCTATAGTAGCACATTATGGTACCTGCATAGGAATACTCAGTTCATGAACCAGTGGAAGAAAATAGAGATACCAGGAGTAAAGTCACTCATTCATTGCCAAATTATTCTCAACCAAGTTGCCAAGGACACATGTCAGAAAACTGCTGTGTTTTCAATGAATGGTTTTACACACAGGATATATCTACATGTAAAAGAATAAAATTGGTCCTGAACTCACCCCATATATAAAACACAACTTAAAATCAATTAGAGTAAGGTTTAGTGGCACATATCTTTTATTCCTGCACTTGAGAGGCAGAGGTAGGATGACTGACATCAGTATGAAGCCAGGATGATACTACATGGTAAATTTCAGGTCAGCCTGAGCTACAGCAAGACCTTTTTTAAAAAATTAATTAAAGCCTGAAACATAAGAATGAAACTGCATAATTACCAGAAGAAAACATTTGTGAAGTTTTGGGTATGTGGACAATTATTGTTTTAAAGATTGGACAAAAAGTACAACAAAAGCAAAAACATAAAACAAAACAAAACAAAATTAAAAAAAACCTAATGGGATTTTGCTCACTAAAGAGCTTCTGTACAATGATTAGAAATTACCATCATAGTTAAAAGGCAATATTTATTTTTTCTTTTAAGATTTAGGGAGACTTTATTAGATTAAGAAAAGGAAGTACAAACAGTGCTGGCTATGTGGATGGGAGGAGTGGGTAGAGAGCCCCAAAAGCAATATTCTTAATGGAAGCAAAACTGCAAGTCATATACCTAATAAAGCTAAATAGCTCAAGCACATGAGGAATGGATACACTGAATAGCCAGCAGCAAAAATCCAAATGGAAAATGGGCTTGAAAGACTTCTCAGTGGTTAAAGCCATTGCTTGCAAAGCCTACTGGCCCAGGTTCAGTTCCCCAGTTCCATGAAGCCATACAGGCATTCACTTGCAGTCACAAGAGACCTTCAAACATATACATAACTAGATAAATAAAATATTTTACCTGTGGAAAATATGACTAATATGCAATATGTTTATACAGTAAAGGTCACTAATGATAAAAATAATTGAAGAACACTGAAAAGTATAAAAATAAAGGTAAAAACATCTCTTGTACCAGTTGCGGTCCTTAAACTTATTTTTACTTACTGTGAGAGATGTTTGCAATCTGGTGCTGGGAACATGAGGTATAGTACTCTTGGTCTCTTGATACAAGTACAAACATTAAAGGGGTATGGGATGTGAGGAACAACTGTCAGAACATTTAATAAGAATAGTCTGATCATAGAAAGAGCATGGAGTGTAAAGTGACATCATTCCATCCCCCTCCCCACCCAGTATGCAGCCTGGACATGGGCACTTCAAGCACACAAGAGGGGAAAGAGGAGCAGCACAGAGTAGAAGAGGAACTTGTAATGTTCTAAGAATGTGAAGCTATCAACTAGCTTTTGTTTCTTTCTTATTCCACAGTCTGCAAGAAATACTATGGTAGTAATAGCAAAAATCCACAAAAGGTGGTTTGAACTCACTAAGAAAGAAAAAATTCTCCAAGCAAAGGATTGCAATGCTTTTCCCTCCTTTCACTCTTTCCTTTTCTGTCCTCACACAACTTGAGCCCAGAAGCAGTTGTAATCACAAAAGTTTGTGCTAGAGAAGGTTAAATAAAGCTCCAAATTTCTGACTATTGGAGTCAAACTTACAGCCTTAGAAAATCAGAAAGTGCCAGGAAAGAAAAAGCTGAGATAAAGTAACCCTAAGAATTTGTTTAAAGACTCTTGGGCTTATCTCTGGATTGAGCATGCATGAATCTGATCAGAACAGAATACAAAAAAAAAAAAAAAAAACCTTAAAGAATGTAAATAACAGGTAACCCACTGTCCATGTCCCAGAAAGAAGATATGGTGTGCACTCAGAATATATGCAAAGTCTAACAGATGCTGGAAGCACAGATCACAAAGTGTGAGATGAAACTTATCTATTCCAAGCTAGCTTAATTATTTGCTAAACAACAAGAATACCAACAAATCCAATTGTCCACAGGATTCACAAAAAGATCCATGTCTCATTCAGGATACATAAAATTCATCCCAAAATTCCATGGCTAAGGAGAGACAGGGAAATCTCAATAGAAAAAACAAGGAATACCAACCAAAAGGCAGCAAAGGTAGCAGCTGGAGGCAGAAGGGAGGCCACTAGGTTGCTGAAGAGACAGATTTCCTGGTTGAAGAAGTGTGCAGGCCTGTAAGGAAGGTTGTAAAAAGTGCTGCCTGTGGTAAAGCTGTCCAGCACAGCAAAGTCTATCAGTGGCCCACAAATGTAGAATGAACATTAGGCCAACTCACCAAGCTGGGGCAACCATTTAAATACATTGTGACCTATGTGCAAAAGAATGGAGGTGGATTACACACAGCAAGTTCCTGCTTCTGGGACACACACTACTGATGGGTTGTGCTCTGTGCAATGGGCGACCAAGACCATGGACCTTACCATCAGTGCCTTTGGATTGTCCTTCTGACCTCCGTGTCAGCTCATCGCCTCCTTTCATTTAACATCTCTATTTTATTTTCTTTTTAAAAATATTTTTAAAATAAAGAAATTTGAGGAAAAATGGTTGAACCTGGAACAGATCATTCTCAGCGAACTTACCCAATCACAGAAAAAAAATCGACACATAGTCTCACTCATCTGCAACACCTAACCTGAATTTGCCCAAGATGCCTTACATACCCAGCAAGTACCTCATGGACTAGACAATAAGATGGATGGGAGGGCGGGGAGGGAATTAAAGGGTGGAAAACAGTAATCCGGACCCAAACGGCAATGGTACCATAAAATTCTACTTCCTAAAAGACAGACTAAATGACTGAACCTTCACTAGTCCCTTACAGGAAACACCTGAACCACAAGACACTGGAGAGGGTAGGATCAAGACTGACCTAAATCTCCTACATCTTCCCTCCCTCCCTCTCCCCCTCTCCCCTCTATCTCTCTTCTCTCTAACTCTTGTATATTAGTTATCTTTTTCCTCAATTTCTTAGTGGACACTGACCTGTAACCCCCACTTCCAGCTTGGGCCTACAATCCACAATGAGCTTGTGATCAAAGAAACCTACAAGGTTTCCCAAAACAATGTCAGACTTCTGTCAGAGTAATTGATGACCCACCAAAGGCCAGTGGTAAGACCCTATTGCTGAAGACTCCATACGCAGCTGACACGTAAAATGGAATGACATGGCTGGAAGCCAGGAGAGAGTCAGTCCCCAGACAGTCAGCGTGTCTAGTGCCAGAAGGCGCTACATAGGCGACTGGGGGAAGTGACCAAGATCTGTCCAAGCAACACATTGTTTAACCTAAGTAGCAACAATTAACCGGATGTGATACCCATACAAGTGCAATAGTGGTACACAGCCATGGTGAGGAATCAATTGCTCTTGATTTGGCTAACTGATCCACTCAGTGGTACTAGACCCTTAGCTGGAGCTGGGAAACAAGTCAGAACCATACCCAAACACAAGCCCACTCTACAATATCAAGCTACCATCAATCACGGGGTATAAGAGGGCCTACACCTATCAAACTGTCTATCAAAAAAGTAAGTGTTATCTCAATTTTCTGGGTGCTAACTCACTCTCCGTTGGAGAATCTGCTTCTCTTTTCCAGATAGATGCAGAGCCTAAGAAGAGAGCTGCCCCAACATACCTCAGAAGGGGCCCAACTGAAACTAAGGACAACTGGCGAAATAAGCAAGGGTGATGAAACTAAGGACAACTGGCGAAATAAGCAAGGGTGATGTTTTCCTGTGAACTGGATACCAGCACAAAGGGGAAGGAGATCAATTCAGAGAAAAATCAACTCCTACCAAATCAGAGAGCCAGAGCCTCAGAGGCCCCCAACACCTCAGCAATGAAGCAGACCAAAAATGAACCCAACATGGCTCAGGGAAATCTTGCGGAAGAGGGGTCGGAAAGAATGTCAGAGTTACATGTTGGGTCATGATTTTCAGAGACATTTATCATATTAATAACTGGGGGCTAACTCCACAATGCACGACCCATTTTCAATAATAAGGAGGGTCTAATGGGAGGGGGTAGATCACAGATGAGCCTAAATAATGGTACCAAACTGCCTGTATTTACTGAAAAGAAAACTAATAAATTAAATTAAAAAAAAGAAAGCATTTATCACTTCAAAAAAAATATTTTTATTAATTTATTTAAGGGAGACAGAGAGAATGGGTGTGCCACAGCCTCCAGCCTCTGAAAAGGAACTCCAGATGTAAATGCCACCTTGTGCATCTCGCTTATAGTCTGGGGAATTGAACCTTGGTCCCTTGGCTTTGCAGGCAAGCACCTTAACCACTAAACCATCCCTGCAGCCTCTATTTCATTTTCTTAACCACAGGATGTGAGAGTGGTCAACCCATTTGTCCTGTGAGTATATGTTCTGTGGCATTCTCAAAATGTGGAGGAATAAACCAAATGACTGCACTATAATATGTGCTGCATACTTTTAGTCAGACGAGCAACTCTGCAGGAATCTGAACGTGCATTGCCTCTTAATTGTTTCTTTTCAAAGGTAGCATAAATTGAAATCTGTTAGTGGGAAACTTTCAGTACTTTAAAATAACTCAAATACATCAATTTGCCATATATTATACTTTTGTTACTATAACAAATGATTTCAATTTTTAAAAGATGTTTCTTGAAATGGGGAGATTGCTCGGTGGTTAAAGGTAGTTACCTGTGCACTCTATAGGCTCAGGTTTGATTCTTCCATTTATCCATTCCTGTTATTCACTCATGTCAGTTTCATAATCAATACTTGACAAAAGGGTTTTGCCTCACATTTGGAACCTATCTGAAAATGCATGTGCAACTTGTGGTATTTCATGCCCCACCATACGCAGAGAAAGGAATGTGATGCACTCTGGGGATAGATTAGCTATCTTCTCCTGAAGAGATTATATTAATACCAAGGCCTGAAAGCCCAACTCCTTGTGAGTCTGATGCAGGAGGATCATAAGTTCAAGTCCTGCAAGGGGTATAGATCACATTAAGATCCAGTCTGGACATATTAGCAAGACTCTATATCAAAATTAAGAGGTATTTAAAAGGCAGCAGATGTTGCTCAGTGGTGCAGTACTAGCCTAACACACATGAAGCCCTAGGTTCAATCCCTAGTAATACACACACACACACACACACACACACACACACACACAGAGAGAGAGAGAGAGAGAGAGAGAGACAGACAGACAGACAGAGAGAGAGAGAGAGAGAGGGAGAGGGAGAGAGAGAGAAGAATTGTTTCTCTAATAAAGGCACATAACTAAAACAAGCATCAGGCCACCAAGAATTACACAGTAGACTACACCATGGTAACGCTGGTGCTTTTATAGCACTGAGGTCTCCTGGCCCCTTGCCAGGTCATAGTCCTCATTCTATAAATTATCCCACTACGTCCTTCCCTGCAAGGCTCTGTCACTGCACCTCCTTATACAGTCTCTGGGATGTGCAACCTGTGGACCACAGGATTTTAAAGCTTTCTCTACTCATGCTTTGTACTGTGAGGTGGGAGCAGCCTCAGCAATGTTTCCACTCCCTCTTGGATCTCCAAAGCTGTGACAACTGCCTGAAACTCATGGGGCTTTGATGAGGTGAAATCCAAGGACAATAGTGATGAATATAATCTCTCACTTGGCAAAGATAATTTAGAAGCCATGTTCCAGTCCTAATGTTTAGAACAATTACCAGCAAATTTACTTAGGCTCACACCCTGTCCTCATTCAGTTCATTATATTAGTTCCATTGAATTCTAGCTGGCATTACTTGGCCTTCCCTGTCTTGACTGCAGAGCCCTGTATCTTCAAACCTGCCTCACTCTCAACTTTGCACCCAATTCTCCCTTCTTGCCTGGGTTACTCTGATTTTGAATACTACTCTATATAATGATCACACCTCTCTTTTTTTTGCATGGGAACTCCAGCCTCAATACCTTGTAATGTCCCTGCTTCAATTTCACTCTCCCAAATGAGTTGTCACGATTTGAAATATATATGTATGTTTAGCTTCCTCTGCACAATCATCTCCTCAGTGCCTCTCCCTTCATTCTTCCCTGGGCCTGTTACTCATCCTCCCACCTCTGTCTTGGCAGCAGCTCTTGGAGCACCACTCTTCTCCTTGCAAACCTCATTTCCAAGTAGTCCAATTGCTAAAACAATTACTTTGTTTCGCTGCCTATTTTCTTCCCATCTATTTTTTTTTCTATTCCATATTTTAACAAAGAAAGCAGCAAAGCCATCCATAAAAGACACAAATGCTACCCAGTGTTCCCTATTGATATTCTACTATTTTATGAGAAGGAATTTAATGAATGGATGTCGTGGTATGGGGAAAATGTATGATGTCCTTTTCAATGTTAAATGGCTTATAAGGGACACAATTTAGATTTGAACATGCGCCTACATGATTCTCAAGCTTCTATAGTCTTTCCATCAAAATACTTCCCCCAACATTATTTATATCAACAATATTAAATTTGGTCCACAGAAATATTACATTTAATTTTAAGTAAACCTGTCTAGAATCCCAGTTAGAAGACTTGGTGCAACATTGAGAGCTTGACCTTTACAACCATTCATTATAGTCTGGATATCTAGAAATGGAAAGAGCATGACAGATCACTTGCTTCATTTAAGTGGGGAATCCAGACACCTAGTGTTTGCACAGCTTCCACTGTGACCATCTGTGGGCTGGCTATCCTCTTACGTGTATCCAGCTTTGTGAGTGCTAAGGATGCTCACACTACCATCAGGTCAGGATTTTACTCAGCAACCCCACGTCATGAGTAAAGCCTCTGAAGTGAAGATGCAGTGGTGGCCCATCTTCTGAAGAGACTCTTAGGACTAATCCCTCCCACAAACATGTCTCTTCACCTCTGCATAACATGATGCCAAAGCTAGATATTCATCATCACCAGGATTCTATTTCTGTAGTAATTCTCTCATGTCTTCCAGACAGTCTCTTCTACTGTATGCATAGACACCTTCCAATCACTTCCTCTGTGCCCCTTAAAGCTCACCATCATTAATACATTGCCTACATCTCAAATGGTCCACTGCCTTCACTTTGTGCTATAATCCCACCCTAATAACACTTCTGGGTACAACTCTTTCCAAATCCCAGAGGGCCCAGTAAGAACTAGATATCTAGTTTAAAAACATTCCTTCTTGTTTTCCTCCCATATTTTTTTACTTCTATATTTTTAACAGAGAAGGCAAGCAATGTCATCCCTAAAATATACCAAATGCTGTGCCAGTGTTCCATATTAATATTCTCCTATTATACAAGAAAATATTTACTTCCTTGAAAAGAAACAAGTAGCCAATTCATCAGAACTTCTCATCTTTCCTTCTTGGAGTGGACCTAACTGCTTGTACCTAACTTTTCTACCCCTGTGTCTAATTAAATGTGTGCGGGATCCAAGTGGGTTCATTCCCTTTGCTCTCTGATTCTCTCTTCCACCTCTGTGAACACTTTGCCTCCGTAATTTCATATTACTCCTGTATCACATCTGGCTTCTGGATCCTCATACAATAGAGTCTAGGACCTCTTGTGTTTGAAACAATTGCCCAGACCACACCTCTTTAGTAACACCCCCATCTCACAACAATACACTTGAGTTATATGAACTTACAGACTCTATACCTAGTTTTCCTTAATACTTCATTTCATTACTTCTAAAACTACACAAAGCCTCTGGTCACATGTTGATGGTCTGTTTTGAAATAGAGTGGGGTCTGTCCTGCTTTTCTGTCTACAAGGTACTTTGTTCAGATAGGCATTATGACACAGTGCCTGTTTTTAGCTCAGCACATTAAGCCATGTCTCCAGCCCCTAATATTCCATATCAATAATACATGTGCATGTAAAAATGAAACTGACTAAAGAAAGAACTATGCCTAAGATTATCTTATATGCCTGTGGGAAAAATCTCAAATAAAAAAGTACATTATAATACAGTTCCATGAGGCAAAAAAAAAAAAAATCAAACAGAGAAAACACATGTGGTCATATGCTTATGAGTAACTGGAAAGGTTGTGGAAAGTTATACTTCAGATTGGGCATAGTTTTTATATTGAAATTAACTTGATTACATCTTTAAAAACTTTAAATAAAATTACACAAAATGAGAAGAAAATATATCATGCTTCAATATAGCAGAATAACTATGGAATTTTCATTTATATTTCAAGCATCTTTATTAATAATACCACCTCGTGTCCTTAATAAATAAATAAGTGAACTGAAGATTATTTGGTTATTGTGGTGGTTTGATTCAGGTAACCACATAAACATGTGTTCTGAATGCTAAGTTCACAGCAGGCGACAAGTTTTGAACAGAGCTTCCTGTAGGTGACATATTGTTGGGGTCATGCTTATTGTTGGGGGATATTAAAGCCAGTTTCTGCTTGCCAGCATTTCCCACATGCTGCTCCTGCTGTTGTCCACTCTCTGTTCATGCCATTGCTTTGCCTGCCATCATGGAGATTTTCCTCAACTCTGTAAGACAAACCAACCTTTTCCTCCCACAAGCCGCTCTTGGTCAGGTGTTTTCTGCCAACAATGTGAAGCTAGCTGCAAATGTAAAATTGGCACAGAAAATGAAGTCATGTTGCTAGAAACCTGATTATGACTTTGGTTATTTGAACTAATTTAAGAGAGGAATGTTGAAAGATATGAAACCTTGATCTAAAAGATGCCTTGCAGTGCTGTAAGGTACAGCTTGATGAACCATTCCAATCACATTTGAAAGACATGATTGCAGTAAGACCTATGGACTGTGAGATTTGGTTTATAAGGCTTGGCTTATGAGAAAGAGCTTTGCCTACACTGGACTCCAGAAGCAGTATGAGAGGCTTACTGTTATACTCATGTCCTGAGAATTTATGTGGGATTGCATTGCATAGAAATGGCCAGGTGTGAGCAGAGGGATATGGCACAGAAGGAAGTGCAATCTTTTGGCTGAAACTACTGCCTGTTCAGTTGCAATTATATCAGAGATTATAACTATTGAGATTGGGTCAGCTGACCTGCATTGGGACAAGATGAAGAGTGCAGACTCTTTTGAAGGGATCGGAATGCTGAAGGATTGTCTTGCTTTTCAGAGTCTGCTTTATTCCCTCCTTGATTAATAAGTTGGTAGTGTACCTGGCACTATGGGGTATAACAAATGCAGGAAAGAGAGGGTCATTGAACTTGCAATACAGTTTTGTTTTATGGAACTGGCCATGGGCATTATGGAGCAGGCTTATTGGATGACCTGTGTGAAGACCCAATGGAGCCATGAGAATGAATATTGGGCCATGGAGACCCAATGGAGACGCCACAGCTATGGGATGGTGGCAAAGGAGAGCTTCCAGCACTGGATGAAGTTTTCCAGGACTGTGAGTAGCCTAACTGGAGGGGCAGAATTGGAACTCCAATAAGCTATCACTGGTTAGAATTTTTGAACTTGGAGACTAGAGTTGTCAGACTTGGACCTACAGAATTTTATGTTTGTCCTATTTGTTTTAAACTGTGTATACTTTGATATGCCCAATGCCATGTTTTGCAGTGTGAATGTCTATTCTGTTCCATTTGTTATATTATTATTATTAATTATTATTATTAGTTATTATTATTATGGCTTAGTTACATGATCATGGATTGTGGGGATGCTTGAATATCATTAAGATTGATAAAAACTTTGGTAACTTTTAAAGTTGGACTGAATACATTGCATGTTACATTATGTATGGTTATCTGTTTAGGGGGGGTCAGGGGCAGAATGTGGTGGTTTGATTCAGGTGTCCCCATCAACTTATATTTTCAGATTTCTAGGTCCTCATCTGATGAAAATTTGGGAATTGGGTCCTCCTAGAGATGATGTATTGTTGGGGACAGGCATATGGGTGTTATACCCAGCTGCCCCTTGTTTGGTGAGCTCTCATGCTCCAGTTGTCCACCTGATATTGGCCTGGTGGCACTGTCCACACCATCCTCATGCTATCATTTCCCTCTGCCATCACAACTTTTCCCTTGAGTCTGGAAGCCAAACAAACCCTTTCCTCCCTCAAGCTGCTCTTGATTAGGTATTTTCTGCCAGCAGTGTGAGAGAGTGGGATATTGTGATGCCACAGTTGGGCAATGTGATGTGACAATGTGGCATTGTAATGCAACACTGGGCATTTTGATGTGACAGATGGGAATTTTGATGTAAGAGCGGGACATTGTCATGAGGCAGTGGGGTATACTGATGTCACAGTGGAGTATTGTTATATTACAGTAAGGAATTGTGCTGTCACAATGGTGTATTGTGATGAGAGAGTGAGGCATTGTGTTGTCACAACTGTACATTGTGATGTGATAGTAGGGTATACTGCTGCCACAGTGCAGTATTGCTTTATCACAGTGGAGCATTGTGATGTCACAATGGGGTATTGTGGTGTCCCAGTGGGACATTATGATGTGACAAGTAGGCAATTGTGACAGTGGATATTGTGATATCACAGTGGAGCATTATGATGTGAGAGACGGGTATTGACATATCACAGTGTGGCATTGTGGTGTCCCAGTGGAACATTGTGATATCACACTGGGGCATTGTGATGCCACAGTGTGGTATTGTGATATTGCTGTAGAGCATTACAATCAAGAATGTGAATTTTATACTGTCACATTGGGGCATTGTGATGTCACTATGGGGTATAGTGAGCATTATGATCAAGAAGTTGTGTATTATAATGTCACATTGGAGAATTGTGATGTCATAGTTGAGCATTGTCATGAGATAGTGATTCACTGTGATGTCAGACTTGGGGATTGTGCTATGGCAGTAGGGTATTGTGATGCCACAGGGGAACATTGTGTTATCACAGTGGGGAATTATGGTGTCATATTCGAGTAATGTGATATCACAGTGGGGCTTTGTGAAATCACAGTTGGGCTTTATGTCACAGTGTGGTATTGTGGTATCACAGTGGGGCATTGTGATAAAAACAGGACATCATGATGTTACAGTTGGGCAATGTGATGTGAATTATGAACACTGTGATATCACAGTGTGGCATTGGGATATCACACTTTAGAATTGTGATATAACTGTTGGGGATTGTGATGCTATAGTGGAAAATTGTGATGTGAAAGTTGGCCTTAGTGATGTCACTGTGGAACATTGTGATATGACAGAGAGGTACTGGGATCTTACATTGGAGTATTGTGATGTCAAAGTGGTGTGCCATTGTGTCATAGTTTGGCACTGTGCTTTCAAACTTGGCGTTATGATGTCTTTATGGATCATTTTGATATGACAGTAGGGAATTGTGTCAGAGAAGGTCTCTGTTACATCACAGTGGGGCATTACGATGTCATTTTGGGGCATTGTGGTGTGACAGTGAGCCATTGTGATGTCACAGTTCTATACTATATTGTCACAGTGGTGCTTTGTTATGTCGCAGTGGCACAATGTGATATCACAGTTGAGCATTGTGATGGGACAGTGTGGTATTATGATGTCACATTGGAGCATTGTTATATCACAATGTGGCATTGTGGTATCATAATGGGTTACTGTGATATCACAATGGGGTTTATGAGGTTACAGTAGGGCATTGTGAAATCAGAGTGGGGCTTTGTGTTGTCACAATAAGTTACTGTGATGTCACAGTTGAGCATTGTGATATGACACTGAGGTATTGTGATGTCATAGTGCTGCTTTGTTATATCTGTGTGTTGCACAATGATGTCACAATGGGGAAATGTGATGTCACAGTGGGGAATTTTGGTCAGACATTTGGACAGTGTGATGTGGCAGTTGGGCATTGGGATTTCACCCATTGGCTTTATGAGGATACAGTGGGACCTTGTGATGTCACAGTTGAGCAATGTGGTTTGACAGTGAGCCATTGTGATGCCACAGCTGTGTACTATATTGTCAAAATGTGGCTTTGTGATTTCACCGTGGCATATTGTAACTTCACAGTTGAGCACTGTGATGTGGAAGTGTGGTATTGTGATGACACACATAAGCATTGTTATATCACAATGGAGCTTTGTGTTGTCACAGTGGGGAATTGTGAAATTAGAGTGAGGTTTTTGTGATGTTACAATAGGGTACTGTGATGTCTCAATTGAGCATTATTATGTAACAGTCGGGTCTTGTGATGTCACAGTGGGGTATTGTTATAGCAAAGTGGGGCACTCATGGTGATGTCACAGGGGAGGCAATATGATGTCACAGTGGGTCGTTGTGATGTCACAATGAGGCTATATAATTCACAGGGGAGCATTGTGAGGTAAAAGTGGGGATTTGTGATGTCACAGTGGTACATTATGATGAGAGAGTAGGGCTTGTGAAGTCACAGTGGACCATTGTGATATCACAGTGGGGAATTGTGATGTCACAGTGGAGCTTTGTGATGAAACAGGTGGACATTTTGTTGTCACAGTGGGGCTTTTTTTTTACAGTGAAGTACTTAGATGTCACAGTGAACTGTGAGATCACAATGGGGCATTGTGATGAGAGAGTTGAGCATTGCTTGTTCACAGTGGAGCACTATGAAGTCACAGTGGGGTGTTGTGATGTCACAGTGGGGCTTTGTGATCTTACAGTGGAGCATTGTGATGTCACACTGTTGTATGGTGAATCCACTTTAAGGCATTGTTATGAATCAGTTGAGTACTATGATGACATATTGGTGCACTGTGATATCATAGTCTAGCACTGTGATGAGATGAGACAGTGGGTCATTGTGATGCCATAATTGGACAGTATACTGTGACAGTGGGGTATTGTGATGTCATATCAGAGAATTGTGGTATTATAGTGGGCCATTGTGATTCACAGTGGGGTATTGTGATGTCACTGATGGCCATTTGGTTTGATAATTTGACATTGACATATCATAGTGAAGTGTTGTGATGTTAAATATGAGGCATTCTTATGAGACTGTGGGGCATATTTATGTCATTGTGGACCATCATGAAGAGACAGTGGTGCAATGCTATGACAGAGTGAGACATGGCGATGTCACAGTGGGGCATTATGATACAGAAAGTGTGTATTTTGATGTCATATTGGAGCATTGGGATGTCATAGTATGTTATATCATGAAACAGTGAGTCATTGTGATGTCACAGTTGGAATATTGTGATATCATAGTGGGGCATTATGAAATAAGAACAGGTTTGTGATGTCAAAATATGGCGTTGTGATGTCACAGGGTGTATTAAAATTTTACAATGTGGCATGGTGATGTCACAGTAGAGTACTATGATTACACTGTGGGGCATTATGATTTTAGAGTGAGACTTTTTGATATCACAGTAGGGTCTTATTATGAGAGTATGTGGCATTATGATGTCACAGTTACCATTGCCATATGGTAGTGGGGCATTGTGATATCACAGGGGGCACTTTAATGAGCAAGTTGAGAATTATGATATAATATTAAAGCATTTTGATGTCATAGTTGGGCGTTGTAATGACACTGTGAGTCATTGTAATATCCTAGTTGGCATTGGGATGTGGCAGTGAGGAACTGTGATGTCACAATAGAACACTGTGATATCAAGGTGGGGCATCATGATGTCATATTGTTGCATGGTGATGTCACCTGGATGTAGCAGATAGCTTCAAGTTTGCTGAGATGAACTTATATACCAGACAGTTATGGAGGAAAGGATTTGTAGAAGCCTAGAGATCCAGGAGATGCTCCATAATGGCAGAAGAAGCTGTCCTGCTTTTACAGTACCCAGTACAGAAAGAGAAGACCACACCAAAAGCCACAGAGCACACTTCAGAAAGGCCATCTAGGCATTTTGCATATCTTTAGATTGGAATCTCAAACCCTCCACCACACCCAAAAGCTACACCCTAAAATCCACCCAGTAACACTGCCTACAGCTATGTGGCTATTTATGCAAACCACAAACTAATAAAAACTGAATGTATTGGGGGCCATGTATTCAAACTACCACATTCTGCTTCTGAACCCAGTAGATTCATATCCACCACACATTGTAAGTTGTACTCAGTCCAATTGTAAAGGTTTCCACGGTCTTTACAAACTTGAGATAGTGAGTTTGTAAAGTCAAACAAGTTAAAATTTTTTGACATATAAAGACAGAGTAAACATTTTCAACTGGTATAAGGCACACCAAGGAGAAACTAGAACAATGCAAACTCAACCACCATCAAGCAATTATTAAGCTTCTGCAGTTCAAGTTCAATATAACCAGAGACTAACAGTCTCCATGTTTTCCAATTTCTCCCCTTCAGCTCGAAAGAGTAGCCAAGGAACACTTTCATCATAGGCCAACAGTGCACTCCATGGCAGCCGTTGCAGTCCTGGCATACCCAAATCATCTTTGGGTCTCCATGCAAACCATGGTCCATCTTCCAAAGGCTCTTTCAGTCTGTCAGAGCATCATGCTCTACTTTATGCCACATCTCACCAGTGGCTCCTGGAACCATGTGTAATTCATGACCACTTCATGCATTTTTTCATGCTTCCAAAACTAATACCAGGTGTGCAAGACACAGCCTTATTCTTAATTCAGAGATGAAATAAATAATAACCTTGAAAAGCAGGTTCTTTCTCCAGTCAACTCTTTCCAAAAGTTTGCATTTCTAATAGTCTTTCCTCAGGTATGTTTTCCATTGTTTTAATGTAAAGAAGTTGGGTCATCTTCCTTAAGATTCTTAATGTGTTGACAATAGCAGCTTTACTAACCTAAAACAAACCTCAGTGCCTCCAATTTTAACTTGCTTGGAGTTGTCTTACTTAAAATCGTAAATCTCTCAGTCTAATATCTTTAGCCAAGCACATCAATCCATTGCAAATTTAACCCTCTGGGCCCAGCCAGCTCTTATGTCAGTATCCCAGTTCCAACAAAGTCCTCTGCAGTCTTTCTTTCCCCTTAGAAACCTCATAAGCTAAGCCTAGAAATTCAATATTGACTAAAATTAACATTCTCAAACTTATCAGAATAGTCCATAGAACTTGGCTTACCACTCCAGAATGTGTCTTCAGTTGAAGGACCAAGTCCATGCCCATTCCTCCAAACCAAAGCTTCTAAAAGACCAAAATCCACAAGGTCAGGTTCAGCACACCCCACTCCTGGCACCAGCTTCTGTAGACAGAATTTGCAGACAACTTCAGGTTCACTGAGATAAAGTTCCAGACCAGACACAGTTATGAAGGAATGGATTTATTGAAGCTTAGAGAGCCAGAAGAAGTTCCATAAAGGCAGAAGAAGCTGGCCTGTTTTCACAGGACCAAACAGTGAGAGAAGTCCCAAGCCAAGAGCCACACAGCACACTTCAGAAACTCCAGCTAGTCATTTTGCATATCTTTAGGTTGGAATCTCAAACCCATCACCACACCTTAGGGCTGGACCCTAAAATTTACCCAGTGACACCACCTCCAGAGAGATGGCTGCAGCTGCAAACTACAAACTATTTAAACCCTAAAATATGTTGGGGGCTATCTATTCAAACTACCACAGTGGAGCACTGTGATATCACATTAGGGCATTGTGAAATCACACTGGTGCTTTGTGACATCACAATGGGGCATTGTGATGTCACAGTGTGGCATTGCAATATCACAGTTTGGAATTTGTGGTATAACACTTGGGGATTGTGATGTTATACTGGAAAAATTGTGATACAGTGGGGCTTAGTGATGCACTGTGGATCATTGTGATATGACAGTGGGGTGGTATTGCGATACTACAATGGAGCATTGTTATATCAAATGGGGGAATGTGATGCCACAGTGGGACACTGCGATACCACAATGGGATTTTTGAAATCATAGTCAGGCTTTGTGATATCACAACAGGTTATTGTGATATCACAGTTGAGTATTGGAAAGAGACAGTGAGTCATTGTAATATCACAGTGGGCTTTGTGACAAACAAGTTGGGTATTATTGTATCACATTGGAGCATTGTGTTGTCATAGCTGGACATTGTTATGAGACAGTGAGTCATTGTGATGTCACAATTGGACATTATGATGTGGCAGTGGGGTGTTGTGATGTTACATGGAACATTTTTTTAAATTCACATATTTTATATACACATATAATTAATGTTTGGGAAAACCAGTTTTCAAAGAAAGTACAAATGGCTTAACATTTTTTTCAGTCAAGTCTGGTAGTAAAAAAAGAATCAGAAAAATGATAGAGCACCTTTTGGCTACTGCACTGGGCAGTATTAAAAACATTTTCAAGGCTATATGGAACATAGTGTAAGTTGAAATACTATTTGCCTCCAATTTTCTTCTCTGTCTTTCCAGTCCAATTAGCTTGCTTCTTGGAAGATTTTAGTATTGTGTACCTTAGTAGCACAAATGAGTGGGTATTTATTTTAAATCATTTACTAATTAGTTTTATAAACTTTTGCACCTCAGTTTTCTTTTATGACACATATACATAATTAAGAAACTTTTAAGGTATTGTTTACAGACACTGGGCACATTAACACATGCCTGTAATTCCAGCACTTGGGTAAAGAGACAGAAGTTCAAGGTCATCCTGGGTTACAAAGCAAGTTTCAGGCCAGCTGGGCTACATGAAACCCTGTCTCAAAAAACAAGTTTACAGAAACAAAAGAATTTTTAGAAAAATGAGCTACTTTAGAGAGGAAAAAGTATCTATATACATATGGGGGGGGGAGTGTTTCTAGGGGTCATGCATAAATCTCAAGAAGTGACTCTCACTACTTTCTTGACATTTCCCAAAGGTGCCCCTATATTGTTCTCAGACAGTGAAGAAGAAGTGATCATTTTGGAACAGATAACCCAAAGAAAATAAGATAACAGGTTTCTGGGTGTTTTTAAACACATACATGTATTTACATACATATACTTAGGTGTTTGGAAATCTGTCCTTTGGTTTTGCTCTGATCTTAATCCTGTTATCACATTCGCTATCTATTCAGCTATTCTTTCTGCTTTCTTTACCCTGTCTCGGTGATCCAAAGTTCAGCAAGCATGTAGTGAGCTACTAACTTCACTTTATCCACAGAACTCAGACTACCAATGAAAAACCAGAAAAAAGCACCAAGTAAAAGTCTAGTGAAAAAGAAGAAAAAGAAGAGGACTGCTAATTAAAGCCCAAAGTTGTATGTGTATATAATTGTTAAAAGTATATTTATTCAGTATCAACAACTCTGGGTATTTTTTATTCAAAAGTCAGTTATAATAATGGTTGAATCTTTAATAATCTGCCTGCTTTTTTTTTTTTAATTTGTTGCTTTCCATATGTTCTGTAACCTGTTAAATTTGTAAAGGTTGATGAGGAATGAAAGATTTCCATTAAAAATTACTTCCATTAGCTACTGCCACATGTGTAAGAAGCAGCTTGCTCCACTGCACTGAAAACTAGCTTGTCTCAGCCTTTGCTTACTTTATGACCAAGTCAACAAGTTTGTCTAGTTGTTTCCCTGAACTATTTTAACATTAGAGGAAGGTTTCCTACTCCTCACTGAATAATACAAAACAAGTTGGCTTTTCTAAATGACACACTGAAGTCACAATTTTATCTCAAATTAACTTTGACTTAAAGCTCTCCAAATCAGTTTATTCTTAATTATTCTGACAGCTGGCATCATTAATACCTTAACAAAGACACTTAAAATTAGCCAATATCTAAGATACATATATAAACGACACACAAATTTAAAACCATTAAAAGTAAAAGATTACCATAATTTGAGTGTGGCTATAACATTGACATTCAGAAATAATTGTGGAATCAAAACCCAAGATAATAACTATACAACCTTGGCTTTGGATTATTTTCATTTTAGCAGTCTTTCACTCTTACACATTTAGTGTCTCTGGTGGGTTGAGGAGAGAAACACCGTGATACTTTGAGTTCTTGTACTTTTCTCTTATTGATTGTTGTGCATGCTGTGGTGCTTTGAGGTAGGCCTGGTAAAGGTCCATGAGACAAGGCTTAAGACTTTCTTTCCAGGGTACATCCAGTTTTTTGTACAAGTGATTCAGGCCAGCTTTGTCCTGTGACTCTGTAGAGTGCTTGGTGAAAGGCAGCTCCAGCAATAAGTGATGGCAAATACTTCAGTTATGGGTCAGCATCTATCAAATTTAATTCTCCCAAAAACAATGCTAAACTTTCAACTTTGCAGTTTGCAGGCTGCTGATGCAGAAAATATTGGGTAAGAAACTGACTTACTGTTGGTGCAGCTAAGTCAAAAGCAAGGACTTTCAAAACTAAGTGCTCCATTCTCAGCACTTGTTTCTTGGTATAGGTATCATCTGTAATGTACACGAACTCTGCTACTTCTGGGGGGTATATTTGTTCAAACTTTGAAGTCAGCAGCATAGCAGCAGTGCCTACAAGCTGAAGCTTGACTCTCAACACAGACATGGACGAGAGGAACCGATCAATGTAGTTCACAGCCAAATTCAGGGTCTCTTTCTGGAGTTCACATTCTTCTCCCACTTCAACTAGCCAGTCCACAAGTTATGGCCCGCATACTGTTAGTGATGTCTGGTTGCTTCTTCATATACCCAACTTTAGGTTTACATTTGAGCTCCATCCAGTGGACCATTTTGGAACTACAGTGGGGAATTGTGATTTAGAGTGGGGCTTTTAAATGTCACATTAGTGTATTGTGACATCACAGTGGGCATTGTGATGTGGGAGTAGGATATTGTGATGTCACTGTGGGATGTTGTGACATCACTGTGAGGTATTGTGAAATCACAGTATGGCAATATGATATCACGGGGGGAGGGTGATGTCCCAGTTGGGCATTGTGATGAGACAGTGAGATATGGTGATGTCCCAGTGGAATATTGTGATATCATAGTGGGGCATTGTGATGTCATTTTATAGCACTGTGATGTCAATGGGGCGGTGGGGCATTGTAAAATCAGAGTGGGGCTTTCTGATGTCACAAAAAGATACTGTGACATCACAGCTCAGCATTGTCATGTGACATTGGATATTGTGACAGCACAGTGGAGCATTGTTATAGCACAGTGGGAAACTGATGTCACATTGGGGCAATGTGATGTCACAGTGGGCATCGTTATGTTGCAATGGGCATTTGATGAGAAATCTGGTTTTATAATGCTTTAGAGGAGCATTTTGATGTCATACCTGCTCATTATCATGAGACAGTGAGTCATTGTGATGTCACAGTGGCATATTGTGAAATCACAGTTGGCTTTGGGATGTCCCAATAGGGCATTGTGATGTACCACTGGGATATTATGATGTTACAGTTCAGTTCAGTGATGTCACAGTGGGACATTATGTTGAGAGAGTGAAGCAATGTGATGTCACAGTAGACCACTATGATATCACAATAGTTTACTGTGAGTCACAGAGCAGCTTTGTGATAAACAATGGACATTGGGATATCACAGTGGGGCATTGTGAAATCCTAGTGGGGCTTTGTGATGTCATGTTAGGGTACTGTGATCTCATAGTAGAGCATTGTTATATAAGAGTTGTGCATTATGATGTCACAGTGGGGGTACTGTGATATCAAAATTGGACTTTGTGATGTCACACTGCTGCTTTGTGAAATGCAGATTGGGTTTTGTGATGTCATATTATGACATTGTGATGTCAAGTAAGGTATTTCTATAGTGCATTAGGGCATTTTGATGTCACAGTGGGTCACAGTGATATCACAATGTGCTTTTTGGTGTCACAGGGGCACATTGTGAACATATAGAGGGGCTTTGTGTTTTCACAATATGGTATTGTAAAGTCACAGCTTAGCATTGTGATGGATGTGAGTGTAGTATTGTATGTCACAGTGGAATACTGTGATGTCACAATGGGGCAATGTGTTGTCAAAGTGGGAATTGTCTGTTACTGTGGTAAACTTTGATGAATAAGTTTGTTTCGTTATGTCATATAGGTGCATTGTGTTTTATTAGCTGGACATTATTATGAGACAGTGAGTCATTGTGATATCACAGTGGGACATTTTGAAATCACAGTGGGGCTTTGTGATGTCACAAAAGGGCATTGTGATGTCATACTGGATTATGATATTACAGTTCAGTTTGGTGATGTCACAGTGGGATATTATGATGGGAAAGTGGGGCATTGTGATATCAAGTAGACCACTGTGATATCCCAGTAGTTAATGGTGATGTCACAGAATAGCTTTGTGATCAATAGTGGAGCATTGTGATATCACAGTGGGGCATTGTGAAATAATAGTGGGGCTTTGTGGTATAATATTAGTATATTGTGATGTCACAATAGAGCATTGTTATAGCACAGTTGGGCATTGGGATGTAACAGTGGGCACTGTGATGTCACAGTGAGGCATTGTGGTTAACAAGGTGGTTTTACTATATGTCATATGGGGGCATTGTGATGTCATAGCTGTGAATTTTCATGAAACAGTGAGTCATTGTGATGTCATTGTGGAGCATTTTGCTAGCACATTGGGGCATTGTGAAATATCAGTGGGAATTTTGATGTCACAATATAGCATTGTGGTGTCACTCTGGGACATTATGGTGTTATAGTTCAGCTCTGCAATGTACAGAGACAGTTTGATGAGAGAGTGTGTCATTGTGATGTAAAAGTAGACCACTGTGATTTCACAGTGAGGAATTGTGATGTCATAGAAGAACTTTGTGATGAAGAGTGGAGCATTGTGATATCACAGTTGGGCATGATGAAATCATAGTGAGGCTCTCTAATGTCACACTGGGTATTGTTATGTCACTGTGGAGCATTGTTATATCACAGTCCGGCAGTATGATGTCACAGTGAGGTAATATGTTGTTACAATTGGGCTTTGTGGTGTCACTCTGTGGCATTGTTAATTCAGACTGTGCCTTTGTTATGTCATAATAGGGTGTTATGATGTCACAGTGGGGCATTGTTTTATGACAGTGGGTCACAGTAATATCACCGTGGTGCATTATGATGTCACAGAGAGGTTACGTTCAGTCATAGTGGAGCAATGTGATTTAAGAGTGGGGCTTTGTGAAGTAAAGTGTACATTTATTATATCACTATTGGGGTATTTTGCTCAGTTGGTTTGTCATTGTAGTGTGACAGCTGGACTTTGGAATCTCATAGTTGGGTACTGTGGTGAGAAAGGTGGGTAATTGTGATGTTACTGTTGAGATTTCTGTTGTGACAGTAGGGTACTGTGATATCACAGAAAATCATGGTGATATTACAGTGGGGCATTGTTATGTTACAGTGGGAATTGTGATGAAAAATGGCTTTATTATGTCATATGGGAGCATTGTGATGTCAAAGCTGGGCATTACCATAAGAGAGTGAGTCATGATGTGTCACAATGAGTCATTGTGAAATTAAGGTAGGGTTTTCTGATATCACAACAAGGGTATTGTGACTTCACAGCTGAGCAATGTGATGTGACATAATGTATTGTGATGTCACAGTACAGCATTATTATATCAAATTGAGACAATGTGATGTCACAGTGGGGCACTGTGATGTCAAAATGGGACAATGTGATGAACAATGATGTGGTGTCACAATGAGTCATTGTGAAATTAGGGTAGGGCTTTCTGATATCACAACTAGGGTATTGTGACTTCACAGCTGAGCAATGTGATGTGACATAGTGTATTGTGATGTCACAGTACAGCATTATTATATCAAAGTGAGACAATATGATGTCACAGTGGGGCACTGTGATGTCAAAATGGGACAATGTAATGAAAAAATTAGTTTATTATGTCACATGGGAGCATTTTGATGTCATAGCTGGGCACTATCATGAGACAGTGAGTCATTGTGATTTTATGGTGGTGCATTGTTATAGCACAGTGGGGCATTGTGAAATGACAGTGGAGCTTTGTGATATCACTTTAGGGTATTATGATTTCAGAGTGAAGCATTGTTATATCTCAGTGGGGAATTGTGGTATCAGATGAGGGCTTTGTGGTGGCATAGTGTGGCATTGTGAAAACACAATGGGGATTTGTGTTGTCAAAATAGAATATTGTGATGTCATAGTTGAACACTGTGGTGTGACAGTAGGTATTGTTTTGTTATCATAGAGTAATGTTATATCACAGTGGGACACTGTGATGTCACAGTGGTGAAATGGGATGTCACAGTGTAGCATTAAGATGAATAAGTTGTTTTTTTATGTCACATCTGAGCTTTATGATGTTATAGTTGAGCATTAACTTTTTATTTATTTATTTATTTGAGAGCGACAGACACAGAGAGAAAGACAGATAGAGGGAGAGAGAGAGAATGGGCGTGCCAGGGCTTCCAGCCTCTGCAAACGAACTCCAGACGCATGCGCCCCCTTGTGCATCTGGCTAACGTGGGACCTGGGGAACTGAGGCTTGAACCGGGGTCCTTAGGCTTCACAGGCAAGCGCTTAACTGCTAAACCATCTCTCCAGCCCTGAGCATTAACTTTGATGTCACATTTGAGCATTGTGGTATCACAGTGGGACATTATGAAATCTCAGGGGCTTTTGATGTCACAATAGGACATTGTGATGTCACACTATGACATTACGGTATTACAGTTCATCTCTGTGATGTCACAGTGGGACACTCTGATTAGAGAATGGGAAATTGTGATGTCACAGTAGACCACTGTGATATCATATTGGGGAACTTTTATGTCAGACAAGAGTTTTCTTATGAATAGTGGAGCACTATGATACCATAGTGGGGATTTTTGATATCATATTGGAGTATTTTGACATCATATCACAGGGGAGCATTGTTATAACACAGTAGGGCATTGTAATATCACAGTAGGGCTCTGTTATGTCATAATGGAGCTTTGTGATATCACAGTGTATCATTGTGAAATTAGAGTAAGGCTTTGTGAAGTCACAATATGGTATTGTGACCTCACAGCTGCACACATTGATGTGGCATTGATATTGTGATATCAGAGTAGAGCATTGATATATCAGAGTGGGATACTGTGATGTCACAGTGGGATAATGTGATGTTATGGTGGGACATTTTGATGTCATAGTGGGGCATTGCAATGAATAAGTTGGTTTTGTTATGTTATATCTGAATCTTATTGTATCAAACCTAAGCATTATCATGAGATAGTGAGTCATTATGGTGTCACAGTGCAACATGGAAATATCACAGTGGGGCACTATGAAATCCAGTGGGGCTTTTTTTAAAAAAAATTTATTTATTTATTTGAGAGCGACAGACAGAGAAAGAAATAGGGAGATAGAGAGAGAGTGAGAATGGGCGCGCCAGGGCCTCCAGCCACTGCAAACGAACTCCAGATGCATGTGCCCCCTTGTGCATCTGGCTAACGTGGGTCCTGGGGAATCGAGCCTCGAACCAGGGTCCTCAGGCTTCGCAGGCAAGCACTTAACCGCTAAGCCATCTCTCCAGCCCCAGTGGGGCTTTTTGATGTCAAAATAGAGCTTTGTGATGTCACATGGGAACATTATGATGTTACAGTTCAGCTCTATGATGTCACATTGGGACATTATGTTGAGGAAGTGGGACATTGTGAAATCACAGTGTGAATATGTGACATCAAATTAGAATATTGTTATGTCACAGTGGAGCTTTTTTACATCACAGTAGAGTGTCATAATATTGCAGCTGAGCACTGTGATGTCATAATGGGTCTTTGTGTTATCGCAATGTGTAATTGTGAAATCAGAGTGCGACTTTGTGATGCCACAGGTTAGCATTTTGTTGTGACATTGGGTGTGGTTGCTGGTTGCCCTGTGGCCACTGTGCATCAGTTTCCCAGGTTTGTCCAGGCATCTGTGGAGCAGGGTCTTGAGTGACCATGATTGTGATGGGAAGAAACACATGGGAGACTGGGTCAGAGGACAGCTCATTTATTTGTTGGGAGAATAGGCTTATAAGTGTTCATGTAGTGTTGGTAAAAATTATGGGGTATGGGTCACTGTGGGACTGGCTGTGTGAAGGCTGCTGGCTGATGTATCTTTAACATATAGGGAACTTCCAGCTGAACAGTAATAGGTCACATGGCCACAGGTAAACCAAAACCTAAGTCTTATCAGGATGTCCAGGTGCCCCAGGCAAAGGGAGGGAGAGGGCCCCACTCCTATGGTCCCAAGGCGAGATTATCAGGGTCTAGGCCTGCTGCAACCTCCTGTGGCCTGGGGCCCTTAGCTGTACCTAACAGCTCAGGCATACTTTAGCCGCCAGTGTCCTGGAGGTGATACATGAGAGCCTGATTGGTAGCGACCTTAGTGATGTTAGTTATTTGTTGTCTGAGAAATGTGATAAGGCAGGGAGCCACAAGTAACAGGGTTCCTGTAGTCAGGAGGGGGCCAAGGAAGGGGATGAGCCAAATGAGTAAGGGGTTAGAGAACCAGGTGGTGGGATCATTGGATTTATAATGGGTTCAGAAAAGTTCACTGTAGATGTGGGGTATTCAAGGGTGGCATTAATAGGGAACATAGTTCATAGGGGATGGGTGGTAGATGCACAAAAGAAGCAGATAGAAGCATTGGGGTGGTTGGTAAAGGGGAAAAGAGTGGCCATCTATTGGATGTATTGTGCTCAGGCTATGACGGCTTGTCTCTTTTCTGACTTGTTTTTCCTGTGAAAGAATGTGGTAAGAACCAGGTGAGAAATGGAGCCAAGCTCTCTAGAGATATGAAGGTTGGCAGAGGGAGACAGTGCAAGGCCATGAGCCTAAAGTTTTCCTGTCACCCCCATCCACCAGTGTTCATCCCAGGGGTCTAGTACATTTGTTTTGTTTTTTTTTTTTCTAGATTCATTCTTGTTCTTAATATAAAGTCAGAGAGTGTTTCCTCTGGTTTCTGACAGAGGAACAGCGAGGAGGAGGTATTATCTTGGGGGCTAGAGGAGAGTATATTCTATCCCATGCTTGAAGAGCACAGAGGTGGACTTGGTCATAGTACCCTGGGGGTTGTTGGGTCTGCTCGACTCCTGTGAAGAAATAACTCTGTTCAAAC
This sequence comes from Jaculus jaculus, assembly GCF_020740685.1. NCBI lineage: Eukaryota > Metazoa > Chordata > Mammalia > Rodentia > Dipodidae > Jaculus > Jaculus jaculus. The sequence continues at coordinate 1,365,234 of NW_025423493.1, forward strand.
AGCTCATCAAAGCCCTAGGGGGTGTTTTGTTGGTTTTGATTCCTTCTTATTTGTTGGAGACATTCATTTCTATAGAGGGCTTCCCATTGAAGGAATAGGGGGCTAGGCAGCAAAGACCAGAAGATGTCACAGCAGTCCTGGGAGTTGTTAAGGGAGCCCCATAGGCTCTCAAGGAGTGACTTACTCCATGGATTATGCATCCCATCCTCCCTGACTGCCCATCTGAGTTATTTAAGGTCATTGGCCTGATATGAATAATATTTTAGGGGCTGAGCCCCAGTTGGTTGGACATTAACAGAAAAAGTTGTGATTCCCTGATTGTATGTATTTGTATGGTTATCCAGAGCTCACATAGTTGTGTGATTGTCAGTGAGGGGGTGGATAGAGAAGGGTCCTGGTCAAGGGAATTTATCATAATGGGATTCTTTTGGCCTGTGTAACATGAGTCCGGAGGAGGACAGCTTGGTTCAGGATATAGGTAAGGTTGTAGGAGTGGATAAATGTGGGTGAGCATAGGGGCGTCTAGAGTAATTTTCTTACTAATTTCTTCCATAGCCTTTACAAGGGAACTCAATTCTGCCACTGGCTGGTCCTTGGGTTCTGCCTCATTGGAGTCATCATCTGATTTTGGCATGGTGATGGTCTTAGAAGGACCAATACAGTGTCTAATAGCCACTACAATTGGAAGGAAAGGGGGAGGAGGGTTCCTTCCTGAACTTCCCATCTCCTGGCTAGATAAGCTATGTCAGGGTCATATGGATCCCCAGAAATCATGCAGGGGGAAATCTAGAGGACTTATTCCTAAAAGGAGATGGCTTCCTTCTGGGAACACTTAAAGACTCTAGCCTTGTGATGTGCTGGTAAACCTCAAATTTGTAACTCTTTTTGGTGGGAGGTGATATTACTCATTATAGAAAAAGAGTAAAGACACCAAGACCAAAGGGAAATATTCCTGAGGGCTGGATAGCACCATGGAGAATTCCCTAAAGGTCCAGACACAAGCCCGCCTGCAAGTTTAAGAGGCCAATGACCATCCTACAGGCTTTTAAGAGGTTGTTGTATTACCAGTTTCTTGTTCAGGAGAGAAATAGGGGATTGTTACCAACACCCATGTGGGATGTGGGAGTCCAGAAAGAGGTCTAGGGGCCTTTAATCAATGCCAAAGAGTGGCCTCATCCAAGAGACATAAGGTCCCCTTTCACTTTATTTGGTCTCTAGTGATAGTGCAAACTGAAAGTAAAGGAGGAAAGGGGAAAACCTGCCAGCCCTCAGTGGTGGAGGCAATGCCACAGAGGCTGATGCCCCTTGGTGGGGGGCACTCACCTATCCTGGTGCATCAGAGTGTCCCTGTTCAGGTGCCAGTTGTGGTTCCTGCTCACCCTGGGGCCACTCACTATGTATTTGTTTCCTAGGCTTTGCAGGCAACTGTGGAACAAGGTCTTCAGTGGCCATGAGTGGGCAGGAAGAAACACTGGGGGACTGTGTCAGAGAACAGCTCATTTATTTGTTGTGGGAATGGGCTTATTGTTATGAGCATGTAAGGACCAGCATATGGTCCAGGGACAGTTTAGATAAATAAGTTTGTTTTTCTTTGTGTGTGAGAGTAAAATTGCAAAGTCAACCTTTGTAAGCAAAAATCTAAGAGTAAGCTGAGTACAATGACATAGTAAGAGATTACCAGAAGGTGTGTGTGCAACCCTAGATAAGTAGTGGAAAATACAAAAAACCCAGCTGCTCAGCAGCCGTTGTCCCAGTCCTCCCGACACTATGACTGACTGAACGGCTGCTCAGCAGTCCGGACTGAGACCTCCGCGAGACGCATCACCGATCCGAATTCATCTGCCCGACACACTGTCCGAACGACCGAGACGACCGAGACTCGCCTTGAAATACCGCGAACCGAGGAAAAAGTCGGAGCACGGACCCACGCCACCAGGTTGTAAAGTCAGAAATCTCGCAGACCGAGTCTCGTGTTGAGACCGAGTCTCGCGATACTGCGTCCCAAGTCTCGCGATATCAGGTTGTATTCATGTTAGACTCGTTAGAAATATTTTTGTGTTAGTAGTGATGAATTCAATTTGGATATATATTATATTAGCTATAATATTAGTTGTGATAGTTTGGACTTGCTTGTGTGTGACTTTCATCCCAGTAAACTCCTTTGTGAGTACACCAGCGTCTGAGTATTATTGACCTTCGTGGGCGGAATCCTCTCAACCAATCATCTTTGAGAGTGCTCGCGACAGCTGGTGTAGTCGGCAGGATCCGCCATAATTAGAAGGTCAATTTCAAATTATAGCTTCTAGAAATCCTAGCTTTGAAATTGAAACTAAGTGTATGACTAAGTGACCGATGGGTTAGTACCAACCACCACGATGCCAACTCTGTAACAGGAGGAAGAGCGGGTATTGGTGCTGGAAAAAGCCCGGCCGAGAAAACACCACCCTCCCTAAGGGTGCGGAAGTATCGGTAACTTGACGCCACGATGCCAACTCTGTAACAGGAGGAAGAGCGGGTTGATGCGCATTGGAACCGTGTCACTAAGGCAGAACTTATGTGGAAATTTCTAAGCAACAGGATTGAAAGAAGAGCTGATTTAAAATTTGAACAGCTCATGAGACTAGAAAATCCATCGAATTTGACCTGGTATATTCGCAAACGAGAAGTTAAGTTTCTTTATTGGTTATCAGACCTATTGTGGAGATGAATTCCCTAATTAAAAAACTGAAGGGAATAAAGGTTTCTCCAGTTACAGGAGAACCTCCCTCCTCAGAAGAGGAAGACAAATGGAGAACTACTGCTGAAGCAGTACAGTCTAGGATAGGAATGGAGCCAATTAATATTGATTTGGATTTAATTAACCCAGAAAGAGTTAAACCCTTTGTGGAATCAGTTTCTAAAAAACAGGTGCCGGCAGTATTAATGAAAACTGTGCAAGATTTAGACAAGGACAGATTAATGGGCAAAAGGCTAGCCATGAATATTGTGAAGAAGCAGAAGGACCTGATCAACCCTTCTGGTGCTTCTTACTCCTTCCTGGTTACTACTACTACAAAAAGGACTCCCATGGGTAGAGCTATACAAAAATTAGCTCCTAATTGGTCTAAAGCCCCCGCTAAACCGGGAACTTGCATAGAGGAGTCCAGAACCTTTAGTCCCCAAGAATTGTCTGATTTAAGGAGGGATTATGCACAGAATGGACTAAAGGATGCCCAGTATTTAGTAAAATTATGGGAAAAGGGGGCAGACACAGTGATGCTTCATGAAACAGAAATGAGAAAAATTAGAGGTATTATTGAAAACCCCTCCATTCATGAAGCTTTAGAACATGTTTTAGAAACTTCAAAGGGTGACACCCATTCCCTGATAGACTGGCTGACTGCAGCTTGGAGATTAGCTTTCCCCTCTCTGGACTTAACTCAATTTGAAACTGCAGGAAGGTGGAATTCATATTTAGACGCAATACAAATTTGCAGAAAACTGGGAGTATTATATTATGTGTATAATCAGGTAGAGACACCACAAGCCCCACCTTTATTACCTGCTTTTAGAAGGCTCATTATTAAGGGTGCCCCACAACATCTAAAAATGAGTCTTGTAGGTAACTTACAAGGTGCAGAAACTATAGCTGATGCTATTCAGTTTTTTAAAGGATTCAGAGAACTTGAAGCAGAAAATGTAGTGTCTTTTCAAGTTAAGGCACGGACACTTCGCAGGAAGAGGTTTAATGGGAACAAGGACAGACCCAGACCTTATTTTAATATTAAAATAAGACCCTTTGGAAATAGAAATACAATGCCTATAAGGCCTAAGGGACCCACGGGCCACTTTCGCCGTGTTTTTGGCCAAAGAAACTATCCCTTTGGTAGACCAAATTATTCCAGAGCTTTTTTAGGACGACGGGGCCCATCAGGGCCCCCTGCTGGGCGGAATACGTGCAAAACAAACCACGCGAATCTCCTCCCCCACCCACCAAGGTTTTCCAGATAAATCTAGGAAACTATGACAGCAGACCGTTTGTAAATATTCCCATAAAATTAAAAAATAAACTAATACCTACCAAGTGGCTACTAGATACCGGTAGCCAGATAAGTATAATTACTACTCATCCTAATCAAGAAAAAGCTAAAAAATATATTTCTATACAAGGAATAAATTCTCATAGAGATGCACCAGTAATAAATGTGTGTCTACAAGTTTATGATAAGCTTATAGATATAGAAGCCGCAAGCTTAACAGCACCCTCTAACGTTCTAGGAATTAATGAAATAAGGAAAATATTTCCAGAATTTTTAAATAATAAGGCTATTAAAAAGGTATTTGTTAATTTAGCAGAAGTAAAAATGGACCCAGTAAGATTACCAAAAATTCCCCCATCTTTTACCCCTCAATACCCTATAAAAGGAGGAATTGAGGATATTACCAATACATTGAAGGATTTGCTTAAGGAAGGCATAGTGGCACCAACTCAGAGTTTTAATTATAATTCACCCGTCTGGCCGGTAATGAAACCCAATGGTAAATGGAGATTCACAGTAGATTACAGGAAAATTAATGAGAAAAGTCCAAAAATGCCTGGCTCATTACCTGATGTAGAGGACATTTTCCTCAGGATTAGACAAGCATCCCCTAAATGGTTGGCAAGTATAGATTTATCAGACATGTTCTTTGGTATTCCCTTGCACCCAGATTCCCAAGAAATTACTACTTTCACTTGGCAGAATAAACAATATAAATTTCTGAGACTGCCACAAGGCTATCTAAACAGTCCAGTAATAGCCCATACCACCCTAACTAGCACTTTAGAGGACTTTGAGTGCCAGGGGGTGGAAATTTTAACTTACATAGACGACCTATTGATTTTAGGACAAGATAAAGAAACAGTGGCTACTGCAGCCCAAAAATTAATCCAACACTTAAGGGATCATGGTTGGACAATTAATCCATCCAAGATCCAGGGGCCAGCAGAACAAGTTAAGTTCCTAGGAGTACATTGGACAACTAGTGGACCAAAAATTCCAGATGAAGTGATAGAAAAATTAAATGCATTAGAGAGACCACAAAATAAAACACAGGTACAGCACTTAATTGGTATGTTCGGCTATTGGCGCCAACACATACCATATCTGCAACGAATACTCCAGCCATTATATAAAATAATAAAAAAGGCTGAGGATTTTTTGTATGGGAAACAGCCCAAGAACAAGCAGTGACCACTATATTAGAACTGATCAAACAATACAAGGACCTTGGCTACACACAACCAGGTGATATTATTATTATTGAAATATTATTTACTTCAGGTTATGGTAATTGGAATATTTTTGCAAAAGGAAATAGATTAACACCAATTGGATTTTATTGTAAAAGGTTTCCTTGGTCTGATAATAAGTTCTCATTATTTGAGAAAACCATATGGACAACCTATGAGGCATGCAGAACTACTCATTCTCTAATTAGAGGCCATAAGGTCATTCTGAGAACGGAAATACCAATCATGGATTGGATTAAGGCACCAGAGCAAGCCTGGGCTGGACTGCCCATGGAAGGAAAGGTGCTACAATGGAAATGGTATCTAAATGACTTTGTGAAGCACAATGAAGTGTCTACACAAGGCAAGATACCCCAGAACTCAGAGAACATACTGAGAACACAACCAGCACCAGAGGAATCAGAATGGCTAATAAGTCCAAAGGTGATACCTAAAATAAAGGAACCTGGCCCAGATCGGACCATTGGTCTGTGGGGCGTTAAGGAGTTCCAACAAGGCATCCCGAACGCTTGGTTCACTGATGGATCTTCAACAACCTCTAATAACAGAGTAAACTGGAAAGCTGCCACCTATAGGCCAAGTGATGGTATGATTATTACAGACCAAGGAACTGATAAATCTGCACAACATGCTGAAGTAATTGCAGCACTTTTAGCTGCAAGACAAACTCAAAAAGAAAATAAAAAAGAGCTAAATTTATATACAGATTCCTGGTGTGTAGCCAATAGAATTGCAGTCTGGTCAGGTAAATGGCGTAGAGCAGACTGGAAAATAAATGGTAAACCACTATGGTCAGACAAAATATGGAAAGAACTAGATAAAATCTCAGAAACAGTTAAAATTATTGTACATCATGTAGATGCCCATACAGGAAAACAAGATGAAACCCATAAGAATAATGAGGTTGTGGACAGATTAGCAGCTCTATTAACCAATATTAAAATCAAAAAACAATATAAGGTAGAGGACATTGGTCCTCTGAAAAAGAAAATTGTAACAACTTATAAAATACACAACCCAGAAAATACAGAACAGGGAACATTGGGTTCCTCTGAGACTATTAATATTCATAAACAGGAGATATTGAATCTCCACAATGCTATGGGACACATTGGTGCCCATGCCTTAAAACAGTGGTTTGATCAAAGGAATTTGAAAGTTACATGGCATACTATAAACCAAGCCTTAAAAATGTGTGTTAATTGTCCCAATAGCAAGTTGAGGTTCAATAAGAATAATCATGGAAAAGTTGGTTATAAAATGGGATTTAATACTCTGGTACAGATTGATTTTATTGGACCATTGCCAAGATTTATAAATAAATATGCATGCACTATGATTGATGTTACTACAGGACTAGCTATGACAAGACCAGGTAACCATCCAGACCAGCAAGCATGCATCATGACCTTGTTAATGTGGTGTGCCCAATATGGACCACCACAAGTCATTCAATCCGACCAGGGATCACACTTTACAGGAACACTTACACAAGGAATAGCAAAGAATTTAGGAATAATGTGGGACTTTCATAAAGCATACAATCCAACAAGTGCTGGAGCCATAGAACATTTTAATGGATTGCTAAAAACACAATTAACACACAGAATAGGCGAACCATTAGAAAAAGCACTACTATATTCTACATTAGAATTAAATCAGAGACCTAGATTAAACAGAAATAGCCCCTTACAAGAGGCCCTAAAATTACAACCATTTTTGGAATATCCAGTGGAGGGAAACAGAGATTTAATAAGATCTCATCTATGCCTCCACAGGAATCAGAAAAATAATCTGATCACAAAGGCCGAGATTGTGGCCCAAGGAACAGGAAATAACGCGTGGATCACGCAAGGTAAGGGAGATCTCAAACTAGCTAAACTAGAAAATATTGCATAAATGTGGTCCTGGAACAAGATAATTAAACTTACATTAATATTCCTATCCATTTTTGTAGTGCTCATCTGGATCGCACTACCCATATTGGACCTGGTATGGAATTTTTGTTTCCTTATTTGGAACCACACCATGGTAGAAAATCGCACCATAGCACACCCAGGCACAAAGGCCATAAATTACACATTATGTTGGTTTCATTTCTTATGATTATGATAATTACATCAGCCCAAGAAGATACAGAATTTATTAGGGACAAATATGAGGTTAAGTTCCAGAATATTACTAATAGATTTCCAGAAGTATGGAGCGATATAAGAACTTTTACCAGAATAAGGAACATATTTGCTAGCTTTTGGAGAAAATACTCCTACTGTATGGAATACCAATGGTATATGGGATGTGAAGAATATAGGAAAGCAATAGGACATTCATATCATTATAAAACTTTCATGGCAGATATGCTCTATAATGCTACCGATTTAGATGAGCAAAACCCATTAAAATGCCATGGGATAGAATTATGGGGAAACAAAACAAGCCACATGGCAATCTATGCTTCAGCATGGAGGATATGGAAGATTAACAAAATGCATATTAAAGTTAATAATAAATATAGGATAGTAGAAACACAGATGGAAGAATTTAACACAGAATATAACCCATATTTCACATGTGGAATGGCCATGAACACAACCTTTGTGAGATCTTGGTTTAAACCAATGATTTTCCAAGCTTATGGATATTATCATGGCCTGATGTTCAATAGAACAACCCAATCTTTTCAAGAAGGAACCTTCTTCTCTGACTACTATGATTATAGTGAATATAATGACACTGATGATGGCAATGACACTGATATCCTAGATTTTGATACACATAACATCCCAATACCAGTACCAAAACCAGACCCATGTACCCATTATGAGGTAAATGGTCCTAAACTTCTTTTTGATGACCTAGAATTACCCTTACATATGTCATTCGCAAATAATATTACTAGAGGCTGCCAATGGGTGGACGATATGTTCACACCTATCTTTATTAAAGAACGGATGCCACCTCTACCAGAACCATGAGGGAACAAATGCCCAAAATCCTTTCTAAAGAAACTACAAATCAGGGCAATTGGAATTAGAGATAATTTACCATATAACATTACAAAATACAACATATTATGCATATCTGAATTCCCAAACTTACCCTTCTATGGTAATTTGACACCTATAGACTATAATGGAGCACCACTTTGGACACATTATATTAGAAAATACAACCAACATACAGGCCCCGAAGCTAACACATCAGATCATTGGGATTGGTCCTTTTGGAATAGAATCTTAGCATTAGGAGTGGAACATTGGAGATTCCCAATTATACTAACATCAATATTACCACAACCGTGGGGACAACTTAGAGATTATTCATTAAAGACCACTTGTGGAATTCCCCAATACATATGTGCCAAAGCCATTAAAACAAATTCCAACACCACCAGCAAGGGCACATTAATTGTGCTGTGCTTACAATATCAGATAGATAAAACAATAACAACCTTTACAAATAATAGATATAATATTTCAGTACCACGATGGACAATAGATAACCTAATGGATGTAATCATACAACAACCCCTCAAAGTATTATACTTACATAACACACAAATATTTACATCTTTAACTCCTCACATTATGTATATAATGGCACAGAGGAAATCCCAGGTATTCCATCACTAATAGAAATTACGTCATTTGACAAAATAACAAGACCCCTTCCAGCATGCGTATCCTTACCAGACATTGATGATTTTCCAATACCATATGATATATCATTTAATGAAACAACTTATTTCCTTGAAACAAGGAACTTAACCATAGGATACGCCAATAACCTAAACAACCCAATAAGTATACCAACAATTAATATTACAGAAACAATAACCAATATTTCTTATGTGTTACCATATAGTACTTATTACCTTAGAGTTGCAGGTAATAAATTGGTAGTTGCGGCAACAAAACTCTTTACACACTGTACATCTAATGTATCAACATCTATCTTGTGGCTGCAATACATAAACGTAACATCATATAATGCACATACAACTATACACACAGGTCATCCCTACCATTTTTCAACATGGACCCTACACCCACGTAAACAAAATTGGATGCAAGCAGAATGGATCGCACATACACCCAAAGGCTTAAATAATTCTCTTATGATAGACTGGGATAAAATATATTACATCCCTCTAACACATAAACTTTGGGAAGGCATAACCCCATTACATGATGGTAAACTAATCTATAGAGGCACAATTAATCAAAACAAGGAAGAATTTCATTTATTCACAGCCCATTTTCCTCAAGGATATTTATGCCCACCGCCCAGACCACCAAATATGGTATTGGCACCCATGATAATACCAGATATGACTACACCAGCAAAAATTATATTATATCCTAAAATAAGAAAAATCTCTATGATAGTCGACCTACAAGCTCTTAAAGCACCCTCCAAATATTGTCAGTCCATTACAGACAAACTACAACAATTACAATATACAACCCCAATAAAGGTGGAAAGGAAACCTTTACAGTTTATGGTATTAGGAGCAGTCCTTGCAGGAGCCATACTGGGAGGTATTATGGGCAGAGGTGTATCTGCAGCTATGTTAGAACCCATAAAAGCTGAACTCACACATATAAATCAACTCAACAGACATACTTCAGAGGCCCTGGCAGCTATATCAGGATCTATTGATTCATTAAATATTCTACAACAACAAATGCGTGCTGAAATAGAAATTTTTAAAAGAGAATACGGAAGAGACAAACTTTGGCACACAGAAGGAATGATAACCAATCACAATAACCTTATGTGCCTACAATATAAACTAGCAGCAGAAAGAATGACTAGAGAATTAGATACGCTATTCATTCAAGGCCTAGGAAGAAGGACTCCTGAATATCAAACTCTCCTAGACCCTAATGAGGATAGCGGATGTGATGAAGGCTTTTGCAAGATACATGTAATACAAGTTTTCTTAGATAATGCTTATAAAGGATTTCATACTAAATCTGTACCACAAAGGTGGGACCAGAAAACGGACCCATGGACAACACTTACAGCACAATGGGTGACACCGATTGATCACTTTTTCTTTATAAACCTAAACAATACACCTGTATACATCCCAACAGATGATGTCTATAACTTAGGAGCTAATACATACATTTATCCACACCTACCAATAACAAATTTAGCAGAAACAAGGCTTACATCCTCAACCATGATTGATTCCATCACAGATTTAGGGGATTGGTCATTCTTAATCTGTACCACTAAAGATAATGTTAATGTCACATGTATCAACTACAATAGTACAACTCAAGAAGATGACATCTTCTCATTTAACCCACAACCAGGATGCTGGGTTTTACACAATTGCTCAAAAGTAACACATAGTACTCTAAATAGGACACTGGTGACGTCCCTATCCTTACAAGAAAGTCATTTTTACTCTTCACCCAACATCTTTATACAACAACTAGAAAAGGAACACTTTGAACAATTTGTAAAAACAGCACAAGAATTGGAAAAAGTAGCAGAATTTAATTCAAAACAATTAGACTCAATCCACAAGAAAATACAACAAGCACAATATTCTTTAACTCATAGTATTACTAAAACACATAATCTGGTCGGATTGATTAGAACAAATACCATGATACATAAGGACTGGATACAACAAATCAAAAAATGTAGCTTCTTTGATTATATGGCAAGATTGATACAACTCGACTTTATTTGCACCCCACTACATGGATGGTGGGAATGGTTTAAAGAGATCATGTATGTAATAATGATACTTGTTGCATGCATAATTTTGTTGAGATTACTAATATGTTGCAGAAGGAGAAAGAAATATGCCTCGCTCAAAGAAAAATCCCTCTGGAAGGAAATGTGATTTAATCCAGAAGAACGGTGTGATCATTACTCTGAGACATCATTACAACAGACACCTTAGACCCATCATGGACCTATTTTACCGCATGGGATTCAACTTTCGCCATAATGATATGCCAGATTGCCACTTTTGCCTCTCAAGATATTCTTCCTGATTCCTAAATGGTCCTAGATCTGATGATTCCTTATTGTTACTCTTTACTCATTTCATGTGTCACGGTACAGAATATGTTGAAAGACATCCAATTGACAAATTCCTACATATCTTAGCTAGCCTTTTTTCATGCTTTATTTGTAAAGGCAATCATGCCCATTATGAGCTTTGTAGAAATATGATTAGACATAGACCGGAGGAAGCTGAGCAATTGTTATATGGAGATTGGCACTGTTGCATTGCAATCAGTGCACCTACAGAACCACAATCACTGCAATCATGGTCTATGAGAATAATATTACGCCCTCTCTTAAGAGATTTGCTTAAAGAATTTTCTGCTTATAAAACTTGGTACGAATTTCATAGAACTTATAGAAGAACAAAAATGCTTGCTTTACCAATAAAATTATGCAGACCCTTTGATAACATTACAAGCTCATCAGATAGGCGACCGTATGACTCTGTAAACCCCTGTCCTGTGAGACAACTCTGGTATCCTATGGGAAGTGGATAACCAGTACATGACACCTTTCATGCTGATTACATTTCAGGTGTCAGGGGGTGGAATGTTATGAGCATGTAAGGACCAGCATATGGTCCAGGGACAGTTTAGATAAATAAGTTTGTTTTTCTTTGTGTGTGAGAGTAAAATTGCAAAGTCAACCTTTGTAAGCAAAAATCTAAGAGTAAGCTGAGTACAATGACATAGTAAGAGATTACCAGAAGGTGTGTGTGCAACCCTAGATAAGTAGTGGAAAATACAAAAAACCCAGCTGCTCAGCAGCCGTTGTCCCAGTCCTCCCGACACTATGACTGACTGAACGGCTGCTCAGCAGTCCGGACTGAGACCTCCGCGAGACGCATCACCGATCCGAATTCATCTGCCCGACACGCTGTCCGAATGACCGAGACGACCGAGACTCGCCTTGAAACACCGCGAACCGAGGAAAAAGTCGGAGCATGGACCCGTGCCACCAGGTTGTAAAGTCAGAAATCTCGCAGACCGAGTCTTGTGTTGAGACCGAGTCTCGCGATACTGCGTCCCAAGTCTCGCGATATCAGGTTGTATACATGTTAGACTCGTTAGAAATATTTTTGTGTTAGTAGTGATGAATACAATTTGGATATATATTATAGTAGCTATAATATTAGTTGTGATAGTTTGGACTTGCTTGTGTGTGACTTTCATCCCAGTAAACTCCTTTGCGAGTACACCAGCATCTGAGTATTATTGACCTTCGTGGGCGGAATCCTCTCAACCAATCATCTTTGAGAGTGCTCGCGACAGCTTATAAGAGCTCATCTAGTGGCAGGAAAAGGTACGGGGTATGGGTTGCAGAGGGATTGGCTGTGTGAAGGCTGCTGACTGATAAATCACTACCATATAAGGACCTTCCAGGTGTGTGGTAGAAGGTCACATGGCCACCGGGAAACCCAAACCTAAGTCAGGATGTCCAGGTCCTACAGGGGAAAGGAGGGAGTGGCCCCACTCTTGCCATTCTCAAGGCGAGATTATTGGGGTGTAGGTCTGCTGTAACCTGAGGCCCTTATCCATGCCTGACAGCTCAGGCCTACTTTAGTCTCCAGTGGCCTGAGGCCCATTACTGTGCCCAACAATTGGGTATTGTTAAGTCAGAGTGGTGTATTGTTATGTCAAAGTTGGATATGGTGATATCACAGTGGGGCATTATGATGTCAAAATGGGACATTGTGATGAACAAGTTGGTGTCGTGACATAAGAGAGCATTTTGATGTTATATCTGGGCATTATCATGAGACAGTGAGTCATTGTGATGTCACTGTGGAGCATTGTGATATCGCAGTGAGGCATTGTGAAATCACAGTGATGTCACATTAGGGTATTGTGATGTCACAGTGAAGCATTGTTATATTACAGTGGGGCATTGTGGTGTCATAGTGTGGCACTGTGGTGTCACAGTGAAATCAGAGTGGGGATTTGTGGTGTCACAATAGAATATTGTGAGGTCACAGTTGACCATTATGATGTGACATTGGGTATTTTGATGTCATCCTGGATCATTGTTATGTCACAGTTGAACATTATGATCTTACAGCTCAACTTTATAATGTCACATTGGGACATTATGATGAGAGATTGGTGCATTGTGGTGTCACAATGGACCTCTATGATATCACAATGGTGCATTTTTATGTCACAGTGGGGTACTTTGATTTCAAAACTGTCTTTTGTGTTATTACACTGTAGCATTGTGAAATTAGATTAGGGCTTTATGAGGTCATAATAGGGTATTGTGATGTCACAGTTGAGCATTGTAATTTGACACTGGGCATTGTAATGTCATAGTGGAGCATTTTAATATCACAGTGGGACACTGTGATGTCACAGTGGGGCATTTTAATGAGAAAGATAGTCACTGTGATGTTGGTCTATCATTGTGAATTCACACTCGGGTTTTGTGATGTCATAGTTGTGCCTTGTTATGTCACAGTGGGACATTATGATTTTATAGTTAAGCTCTGTGACATCACAATGAGGCATTATCATGACAGAATATGGCATTGTAATGTCTCACTGTACCTCAGTGATATCACAGTGAGGAACTGTGATATTACAGAGGGGCTCTGTGATGAACAGTGGAACACTGTGAAATTACAGTGGGGCATGGTGGAATCAGAGTGGGGCTTTGTCATGTCACATTAGGATATTGTATCATCACAGTAGAGCATTTTTATATCACAGAGGTTAATTGTGATGTCACAGTGGAGCACTGTCATATCAGAGTGTGACACTGTAATGTGACAGTGGGGAAATGTGATGTCACAGTGGGGCATTTTTGTGTTACAGTTGAGAATTTAAAAAAAAAATTTTTTTTAATTTATTTGAGAGCGACAGACACAGAGAGAAAGACAGACAGAGGGAGAGAGAGAGAATGGGCGTGCCAGGGTTTCCAGCCTCTGCAAACGAACTCCAGACGTGTGCGCCCCTTTGTGCATCTGGCTAACGTGGGACCTGGGGAACCGAGCCTCGAACCAGGGTCCTTAGGCTTCACAGGCAAGCGCTTAACCGCTAAGCCATCTTTCCAGCCCAAGTTGAGAATTTTGATGAACAATTTGGTTTTATTGTGTTGTGGAGGAGCATTGTGATGTCATAGCTGGTCATTGTCAAGAGACAGTGAGTCATTTTGATGTGAAATCACAGTGGGGCTTTGTGTTGTCACAATAGGACACAAAAGGACATCGTGATGTTATACTCAGTGAGGTAACAGTGAGATATTGTAATGGGAGAGTGGGGTATTAGACTATCAAAGTACATCACTGTGATATCAGAGTGGTTAATTGTGATGTCACAGAGAGGCTTTTTGATAAACAGTGGAGCATTGTGATATCACAGTAGGGCACTATGAAATCACAGTGGGGCTTTGTGATGTCACATTAGGATATTGTGTCATCATAGTGGAACTTTGTTATATCACAGAGGTTAATTGTGATGTCACAGTAGAGTACTGTTATAGTATCTTGGGACAATGTAATGTGAAAGTAGGACAACATGATGTCTCAGTGAAGCTTTCTTATGTTACAGGTGGGCATTTTGATGAACAAGTTTGTTTTATTATGTCATATGGAAGTATTCTGATCTCATAGCTGGGAACTATCATGAGAATGTGAGTCATTGAGATGTCACAGTGGTAAATGTTGATATCAGAGTGGAGCATTGTGAAATCTCACTGGCACTTCTTAATGTCATGACACAGCATTCTGATGTCACAGTGGGACACTATGATGTTACAGTTAATATCTGTAATACTGTGACATTATGGCAAAAGAGTGGGGAATTGTGATGTCACAGTAGACCACTGTGTAATCAGAGTGGTTAATTGAGTTGTTACAGAGAAACTTTGTGATGAACAATGGAGCACTGTGATATCACACAGGGGCATCGTGAAATATCAATGGGCCTTTTGATGTCAATATAGGGCCGTGTGATGTCACTGTGGGATATTATGATGAGATAGTGGGCATTGGGATGTCACAATAGACCTCTGTGGTATCACCATGGGGAATTTTGATTTCACAGAGGGTTTTGTGAAGAACAGTGGTGCACTGTGATATCATAGTGGTACATTGTAATATTACACTGGGGCTTTGTGATTTCACATTAGGGTATTGTGATGTCACTGTGGAGCATTGATATATCACATTGGGGCACTGTGATGTCCCAGTGGGGCACTGTGAGTTCAAAATGTAGCTTTTGGTGTCACAGTAGGGCATTTTGAAATCATAATAGAGTTTTGTGATGTCACAAGAAGGTATTCTGACACAGATGAGCATTGTTACAGTGGGCTATTTTGTTGTCACAGTGGAGCACTGTAATATCACAGTAGGTAATGTAATGCAACAGTAGGGAAATGTGATGTCACAATGGGGCATTATTATGTTATAGTTGGGCATTTTGATGAACAAGTTGGTTTTATTATGTCATATAGGAGCATTGTGATGTTATAGCTGGGCATTAACATGAGGCAATGAGTCATTGTCATGTTACAGTGGTGTATTTTGAAATCACAGTCAAGCTTTGTGATGTCACAATAGGTTATTGTGATGTCACAGTGGAGCATTCTTATATCATAGCGGGGAATTCTGATGTCACAGTGTGGCATTGTGATGTCACCTTGGTGCTTTTTGTTGTTACAGTGGGGCAATGTGAAATCGGGGTGGAGCACTGTAATGTCACAGTAGGATATTGTGACATCACAGTTGAGCATTATGATGTGACTGTGGGGTATTTTGATGTCATGTCATAGTGGATTTTGTTTCATCACAGTGTGATACTGTGCTGTCACAATTGGGCAATGTTATATTACAGTGGGACATTGTGATGACATAGATGGTTTTATTAGGGCATATGGGAGCATTGTGTTGGCATACCTGGGCATTATCATGAGGGAGTAAGTCACTGTGATGTACAGTGGTGCACACGGGGGCTTTCTGATATCACAATATGGTATTGTGATATTATACTGGAACATTATGATGTTAAGTTTCAGCTTGCTGAGGACACAATGGGAGAATGGGGAATTGTGATGTCAAAGAGGATCACTGTGATATCATAGTGGCTAACTATGATGTGACAGGGAGACTTTTTGATGAACAGTGGGACATTGTGAAATCACAGTGGGGCTTTGTGATCTCACATTAAGATTTTGTATCTTCACAGTGGAGCATTGTTAAATCACAGATGCTAATTGTGACATCACAGTTGATCATTGAGATGTGATAGTAGATATTGTGATGTTGCAGTGGAACTTGGTTACTCACAATTGGACACTGTGATGGCACAGTGGGAAATTGTGATGAACAAGTTGGTTTTATTATGTCATATTGGAAAATTGTGATGTCATAGTTGGTATTTATCATAAGACATTTAGTTATTTTGGTATCACAGTGGAGCATTGTAATATCACAGTGGAGCATTATGAAATGTCAGTGGTGCTTTTTGATGTCACAATACAGCATTATGATGTTACTGTGGGACATTATGATGAGAGGTTGTGACATTGTAATGTCACAGTGGACCTGTGTGATATCACAGTAGGGATACCATTGTGTGATGAAGAGTGGAGTATTGTGAAATCACAGTGGGCCTTTGTGATGTCACAATAGGGCATTGTGATGTCACAGTAGAGCATTCTTATATCACAGTGGGGAACTCTGATGTCACAGCGTGGCATATGTTGACACATTGGTACTTTTTGTTGTCATAGCGGGGCATTGTGAAATCAAGGTGAGGCATTGTGGTGTCACAGTTGAGCATTGTGATGTGACAGTGGAGTATTTTGATGCCACAGTGGAGTTTGTTACATCATAGTGGGACACAGTGCTGTCACAGTGGGGCAATTTGTTTGGCATTGTGATGAACCACTTGGTTTTATTATGTAATATGGGAACAATGATGGCATACCTGGGCATCTTCATAAGACAATGAGTCATTGTGATGTCACAGTGAAGCATTGTGGAAACATAGTGGGGCTTTATAATGTCACATTAGGGTATTGTGATGTCACTGTGGAGCATTGTTATATTACAGTGAGGCATTGTGATGACACAGTGAGGTATTGTAATATCTCAATTGGGCTTAGTGGTATCACAATGTGTCATTGTAAAATCAGAGTTGGTATTTGTGATGTCACTATAGCATATTGTGATGTCACAGCTGAGAAATGCGATGTGACATTAGGTATTGTGATGTCCCAGTGGAGCATGCTATGTCACAGTGTGGCTATGTGAAGTAACACTTGGACATTGTGATGTAACAGTGGGGCATTATGATAAACAAGTTGGTATTATTATATAGTATTGGAGCATTGTGATGTCATAGCTGGTAATTCTCTTGAGAAAGTGAATCCTTGTGATGTTACAGTGAAGCCTTGTAATGCCACAGTGGGGTATTTTGAAATCTCAGTGCGGCTTTTGATGTATCAACAGGGCATTATGATGTCACAGTAGGACATTATGATATTACAGTTTAGCAGTGTGATATCACAGTGTAACATTATAATGAAAGTTTGGGAACTTGTAACATCACAGTGGGGAATTTGATGTCACAGTGGGGCACTGTGATTTCACAATTGGGCTTTGTGGTGTCACAGTATGGCATTGTAAAATCAGAGTGGGGCTTTGCTATGTCACAATACAATATTGTAAAGTCACAGTTGAGCATTGTGATGTGACATTGGTATTGTGACATCATAGTGGAGCATTTTTATATCATATTGGGGAATTGGTAAATGTCATGAGACATTATGATGAGAGAGTAGGGCATTGTGATGTCACAGTAGAACACTGTGATAGTACAGTAAAAAAAAAAAAGAGGACCTCAATAAACAGATGGCTAAGTTCAATTAAAACATAAAGAAAAGCAAGATGAATTCCTAGAAGCATTAAGAGAATCAGAAAATGACAAAAAAAGGGAACTCAACAGAGGAATGAAAATAATACATAAAATATAGTAGAAAATATAAACCAAATACAACAAGCCCAAAATTCTATAGAAGCTCTCAAGAATAGAGTCAGCCATATGGAGGACAGAAAGTCAGAAACTGGAAGACAAAGCAGAAGAAACAGTTTTTGAGCC
This sequence comes from Jaculus jaculus, assembly GCF_020740685.1. Taxonomy (NCBI): domain Eukaryota; kingdom Metazoa; phylum Chordata; class Mammalia; order Rodentia; family Dipodidae; genus Jaculus; species Jaculus jaculus. The sequence goes on from NW_025423493.1 coordinate 1,383,642, forward strand.
CAAAAGTTTCCATAAGTTCAATTTTTTTTTTTTGAACAGAACATGAGGAAACTGTGGGATACCCATAAATGACCAAACATTTGGTTCACAGGAATACCATAAGGGGAAGAAATTCAGACCAAAGGCATGGGAAACTTATTCAACAAAATTATCAAAGAAAACTCTCTTCAAAGAAAGTCCCATCAAGATATAAGAAGCTAGCAGAACTCCAAACAGAGTGGACCAGAGAAGAAATTCTCCAAGGTATATTATCATTAAGACTCTAAACATTGATATCAAAGAGTAAGTCCTACAAGTAGCTAGGGAGAAACAACACATTACATATAAAGGTAACCCCATCAGAATTACTTCAGACATCTCAATGGAAACCCTGAAAGCTATAAGGGTCTGGAATGGAATACTGCAAAATCTAAGAACCTATGGTTTCCAACCCAAACTACTCTACACTGCAAAAGTATCTTTCATAATAGATGGTGAAAGAAAAAACTTTCCATGATAAAACTCAGCTTTACGACTATATGAACACAAAGACAAATCTTCAACGACTACTCCACGGAATTCTTCACACAGATTAATCAAATAATCAACATCAAGTGTCTACAAGAAGCAGATTACAATAGCCAAACTCATAGAAGTCACAAAAACTACCAAGTCCAAGAAAACACCAAACCACATAAACCATCATGATGTGGCAGGGATTAAATCAAACCTCACAGTTGTTACCCTAAGTATCGATGGCCTTAATTCACCCATCAAGAGACATAAGATAACAGGGTGGATCCAAAAAGTAGACCCCTCAATCTGATTTCTTCAAAAATCCCACCTCACCACTAAAGACAGACACCTCCTCAGGGTGAAAGGGTGGAAAATGTTATTCCAAGAAAATATAAATAAGAAACAAGCAGGCACACCTATACTAATATTGGATAAAATAGACATCAAACCAAAAGTAATTAAAAAAAGGACAAAGAAGGCCATTTTGTACTTATCAAGGGAACAATCCAACAAGAGGATATCAATCATCAATCTTTATGCACCAAATACAGGTGCGCAACAATTCAAAAACAAAACCTACTTGAAACCAAACTGAAAAAAACCACCAACACCCACATAGTTTGGGACTTCAATATTCCACTATTAACAATAGATATATCATCCAAACAGAATTAACAAGAAAGTGAGAGAGCTCAACAAAACCATAAAACAATTAGACCTAGTGGACATCTACAGAACATTCTATCCAAAACTAACAGACTACACATTTTTCTCAGCAGCCCATGGAACCATCTCTAAAATCGATCGTGTGCTGGGTCATAAAGGTTGCTTCCATATATTTAAGAAAATCAACATAATTTCCTGCAAAATATCAGTTTGCATGCTGTATTTCTAGAAATTAACAACAAAAGATGTGCCAGGAATCCCATAAGCTTCTTAAAATTGAACCACAAACTCTGAAACAATAAATGGGTAGTGGACAAAATAAAAACTATTAAATTGTGGAATTTCTAGAAATGAATGGCAATGAGAACACATCATACAAAAATTAATGGGACAAAATTAGGGTGGTCCACAGGGGAAAATTCATTATGCTAAATTTCTTCATAACAAAGACAGAGCGATCTCAAATCAATAACCTAACAATCCACCTTAAAAAAAAAAAAAAAGTGTAGGAATTCCGGCCAAGATGGCGACTGCCTAGCTGGGCTGCAGATACTGGGGAAAGGCAAGAAATTAAGGGTTATCAGGGTCTTCTTGCCAGTGGGAGGGCACAGAGTGGGGAAAAACAGGGAATCACTGATCCCCTCTCGGGTGAGTAGTCTACCACACCATACAGCCACTGCGCCCCATGACCCAAGTGGCTGTGCTCTGATCGCGCGCCCACCAGCCCATCGCAGGCCCGCGAGGCCACTGGGCTGACCGTGCAGGGACATCCACCGTTGTGCTCTGCTCATGCGCACTGGCCACACTGTGCCCGGTTCGCACACCCTCTGCTTTAATTACACCTCTGCTGTAATTAGGCGGCTGCCAGACCCACTGCTGCTGTGCTCCGATTGCTTGCCTGCTGGCCAGCCTCTGCTGTGTCCCAATCCCGTGCCTGCATCAGCTGCCTCTACACTATAATTGCACATGCAGCGTTCCCAGTCCCACAGCAAGGGCCACTCAAGCCTACACTGAGTCCCTAGCACCAGCTCAGGTGCCATCCCAACCTGTCCATCGCCACCAATCCCCCACTCCCCTGAGGTGGGAGAGTGCAGACTGTTTGCAGGTCCCAGTGTTCCCAGCCAGAGTTTGGGCAGTCTCAGGGCTTGCTACCTCAGTCCCCTTTCAAGCTCAAAGGCAGGAAGATTTGGTGCATTACTGGGTGAGAATTCAGGCAACATTGGCGCCCCTGTCAGGCAGTAGATAGGCAGCTTTGGCAAGATAGAGCAAAACCCAGGCTGCTTGCAACTGCCCAGGGTGCCTTGGATTCTCATTGAGCTAGAGCCCAGGCTGCTCCACCCACCTACCTGCCCATACACTGACATGGGTAGACCACAGTGCAAAAGAAATAACATGAAAAATAAAATGCAAGAAAATCCAGAAAGATCACCCAGTCCAACAAGGATTACATCTAACCAAAACATACAAGGGTGTTTAGGATCAGAACATGAAGTGGAAGCTATGAGCAATGCAACCCTGACCAACCTGCTGCTAGAACTTGCAGGAAAGCTACAAAGGACACATAATCATGTGGATGCTACCATCACTAAGCTAGAGCAATATGATAAGACACTGGAAGGAATTCAAAGAGAGCTAAGAGAGTTGAGGGAGAGTGAGAAAAAACAGGACCTTAAAAATCAGCTGGGCACACTAAATGAAAACATAAAGAAATGCAAGGACGATTTCCAAGAATCATCAAGAAATTCAAAAGATGAGATGAAAAGGGAGCTGGACAGAGCGATCGAAGTGATACATAGGAAAGTAGTAGAAAATGCAAACTTAATTGAACAAGTCCAAAACACGCTAGAGGCTCTCAAGAATAGAGTCAGCAAAATGGAGGATAGAAACTCTGATCTGGAAAACAGGATGGAAGAAACAGTTCGAGAGTCCAAAAATTTCAGTGAGTTCAAAAGTTCCTGTGAACAGAACATGAGGGAATTGTGGGATACACTTAAACGTGCTAATATCAGAATCATTGGAATATCAGAAGGAGAAGATTTTCAGACCAAAGGCATGGAGAACTTATTTAACACAATAATTGAAGAAAACTTCCCCCGTCTCTTAAAAGAAAGGCCCATCAAGATACAAGAAGTAAACAGAACTCCTAACCGACTAGACCAAAGGAGAAATACCCCAAGACATATTATCATTAAGACTCTAAACATTGACACCAAAGAGAAAATCCTAAAAGCAGCTAGGGAAAAACAGCACACCACTTTCAAAGGAAACCCCATCAGAATTACTTCAGACTTCTCAATGGAAACCCTGAAAGCTAGAAGGGCCTGGAATGAAACTCTCCAAACTCTAAGAAACTATGGCTTCCAACCCAAACTAGTCTACCCAGCAAAAGTCTCCCTTATAAAAGATGGTGAAAGGAAAACTTTCCATGACAAAACTCAGCTCTACAATTATATGAACACAAAACCAAACCTACAGAAAGTATACCAGGAAATTCTCCACAGAGAAGAAACAAATAACCAAACTCAAATGCCTACAAGAAGCAGATCACAGCAACCAAACCCAGAGTAGACAGAAAAAATTTCAAATTACATGGAAATGCCAACACACCTCTACCACCACAACATGGCAGGGATCAAATCAAATCTCCCAGTCATCACCCTAAATATTAATGGCCTTAATTCACTCATCAAGAGACACAAGCTAACAGGATGGATAAAAAAAATTAGACCCCTCAATCTGCTGCCTTCAAGAAACTCACCTTACCACTAAAGACAGAAACCTCCTCTGTGTGAAAGGGTGGAAAACAATATTCCAAGCAAATGGGAAGAAGAAACAAGCAGGTGTAGTTATATTAACATTGAGTAAAATTGACTTCAAACCAAAAACAATCAAAAAAGACAATGAAGCCGGGTGTGGTGGTACACGCCGTTAATCTCACCACTTAGGAGGCAGAGGCAGGAGGATCGCCATGAGTTTGAGGCCACCCTGAGACTCCATAGTGAATTCCAGGTCAGCCTGGGCGAGAGTGATACCCTACCTCGAAAAACCAAAAAAAAAAAAAAAAAAAAAAAGACAAAGAAGGCTACTTCCTACTTATAAAGGGAATAATTTGTCAAGAGGATATTACAATCATAAATCTGTATGCACCAAACACAGGGGCACCACAGTTCATAAAACAAAACCTACTTGACAATAAAACAGAAATAACCACCAACACCAACATAGCTGGGGACTTCAACACACCATTATCAGTAATAGACTGATCATCCAAACAGAAGGTCAACAGGGAAGTCAGAAAGCTCAACAAAACCATAGAGCACTTAGACCTAACAGACATCGACAGAACTTTCCATCCCAAATCCACAGACTACACATTTTTCTCAGCAGCCCATGGAACATTCTCTAAAATATATCATATACTGAGTCACAAAGACTACCTCCACATATTTAGGAAAATTGACATAATTCCCTGCATGATATCAGATCATAATGCTATATTCCTAGAAATTAACAACAAAAAAACCAACAAGAACCCCAATGGCAACTGGAAACTGAATAGCACACTCTTAAACAATAAATGGACAGTGGATGAAATAAAAAAGGAAATTGCAAAATTCCTGGAATTGAATGACAATAAGAACACATCATACCAAAACTTATGGGACACAATGAAGGTAGTCCTCAGGGGAAAATTCATAGTACTTCATGCCTTCATAAAAAAGACAGAAAGATCCCAAATCAATAGCCTGACCATCCACCTAAAGGCACTGGAAAAACAAGAAAAATCTAGCCCAAAGAACTACAGAAGAAAAGAAATAATTAAAATCAGAGCAGAAATTAATGAATTGGAAACCAAGGAAACAATTAAGGCAATTGACAAAACAAAGAGCTGGTTCTTTGAAAAAATAAACAAGATTGACAAACCTCTGGCCTAGCTAAAATAGGAGAGACTCCAAATTAACAAAATTCAAAATGAAAAAGGAGAGATCACAACAGACATAAGTGAAATTGGGAGAATCAACAGGACTTATTTGAAAAACCTCTACTCCACAAAACTGGAAAATGTGGAGGAGATGGATAAATTCCTGGTCGCATGTCATCTACCAAAGCTAAACTCAGAGCAGATTAATCACCTCAATGAACCCATCACACTCACGTAGACTGAAAAAGTAATAAAAAACCTCCCAAAAAAGAAGAGTCCAGGACCAGATGGATTCCCAGCTGAATTCTATCAACCCTTCAAGGAAGACCTCAAACCAATCTTTCTAAAACTGTGCCACACAATTGAAGAACAGGGAAAGCTACCCAACTCTTTCTATGAAGCTAGTAGCACCCTAATCCCAAAACCAGGCAGAGATGCCACAAGAAAAGAAAACTACTGGCCTATTTCCCTAATGAACATAGATGCAAAGATCCTGAACAAAATACTCGCAAACCGAATCTAACAACACATCAAAAGCATTATCCACCTTGACCAAGTGGGATTTATCCCAGGAACACAAGGGTGGTGCAACATATGAAAATCTGTCAATGTAATACACCACATAAACAAGCTTAAACATAAAAACCACATGATCATTTCAATAGATGCAGAAAAGGCCTTTGACAAGATACAACATGACTTCATGATCAAAATATTGGAGAGAATCAGCATGGCCGGTCCACATCTTAACATATAAAGGCACTATACAAAGCTCCAAAGGCCCAAATAATACTTAATGGAGAGAGACTGGAGAAATTCCCATTGAGATCAGGAACAAGACAGGGATGTCCTCTCTCACCTCTGCTTTTCAACATAGTTCTGGAAGTCCTAGCTCAAGCAATAAGAGAGGAGAGGGAAATAAAAGGGATACAATTTGGAAAGGAAGAAGTTAAGATCACTCCATTTGCTGATGACATGATTGTATGTGTACGAGACCTGAGAGACTTCATCCCAAAATTCCTGAAGGTGATTAACTCCTATAGCAATGTAGCAGGATACAAAATCAATGCACAAAAATCAGTAGCATTTCTGTATGCAAATGACAAAGATACAGAAAAAGAAATAAAGGACATAATCCCATTTTCAATAGCAACAACAACAAAAAAAATAATACCTTGGAATAACGTTAACCAAGGAAGTAAAAGATGTATACAACAAAAATATAAAAACTCTCAAAAAAGAAATTGAGGAGGACTTGAGAAGATGGAAAGGCCTCCCATGCTCCTGGATAGGCAGAAATAACACTGTGAAGAAGACAATCCTACCATAGGCAATGTATAGATTTAACACAATTCCAATTAAAATCCCTACAGTGTTCTTCACAGAGACAGAAAAAATGATCTCAAATTTCATATGGAAAAACAGACGGCCTTGCATATCCAAACATATCCTCAGCACAGGAAATACCTCTGGTATTGGCATCACCCTACCCGATATAAAGCTATACTACAAAGCCATAGCAATAAAAACAGCATGATACTGGCATAAAAACAGGAATATAGACCAATGGAATACACTTGAGGACCCGGACGTTGGGCCAAGCAACTATAGCTACTTGATATTTGACAAAGCCTGAACAATATAGGCTGGAAAAAAGATAGCATCTTCAACAAATTGTGCTGGACAAACTGGATAACCACATGCAGGAAACTAAAACATGATCCACACATTTCACCATGCACTACACTCAAATCCAAATGGATCAAAGACCTCAATATAAGACCAGAAACTCGAATACTACTGGAAGAAAATTTAGGAAGTACTTTCCATGATATAGGAATGGAAAAAGACTTCCTGAACAAAACCCCAGTGGCTCAAATTCTTAAACAGTCACGCAACCAATGGGATCATATGAAGCTGAAGAGTTTCTTTATAGTCAAGCATATAATAAGCAAAGCCAATAGAATACCCACAGAATGGAAGAAAATATTTGTGGGTTATGCAACTGATAGAGGCCTAATCTCTAGAATCTACAAAGAATTCAAAAGTCTAAACAATAAGAAGACAAATACTCCACACACAAAACAGGGTGCAGAGTTGAATAGGTAATTCACAGAGGAAGATATGGCAAAAACACACTTAAGAAAATGTTCATCATCCCTAATCATCAGAGAAATGCAAATTAAAAGAACTATGAGATTCCACCTTACCCCAATAAGGATAGCCAACATCAAATAATTAAATGAAAATAAATGCTTGTGAGGATGTGGAGAAACAGGAACACTCATTCACTGTTGGTGGGAATGTAGGATGGTACAACCACTTTGGAAAGCAATATGGAGACTCCTGAAAAAGCTGACTATAGAATTATCAACAGACCCAGTTATACCCTTACTGGGCATCTACCCTAAACCTTCAAATCACAGGCCAGAGAGATTTGCTCAACCATGTTTGTAGTGGCTCAATTTGTAATAGCTAAAAGCTGTAATCAACCCACATGTCGATTATTAGAAGATTGGATAACGAAGATGTGGTATATCTATACAATGGAATTCTATACAGCAGTAAGAAAAAATGACACAAAGAAACTTGAGGAAATATGGTTGAACCTGGAACATATCAGACGCAGTAAATTTACCCAATCACAGAAAAAAAGTCAACACATAGTCGCACTCATCTACAACACCTAACCTGAATCTACCCAAGATACCTTACACACCCAGCAAGCACCTCATGGACTAGACAATAGGATAGATGGGGAGGGCGGGGAGGGCATCGAAGGGTGGAAAACAGTAATCTGGACCCAAACGGCAATGGTACCATAAAATTCTACTTTCTAAAAGCCAGACCAAATGGCTGAACCTTCACTAGACCCTTACAGGAAACACCTGAACCACAAGACACTGGAGAGGGTAGGATCAAGACTAACCTAAATCTTCTACATCTTCCCTCCATCCCTCTCCTCCTCTCTCCCCCTCCTCTCTAACTCTTGTATATTAGTTATGTTTTTCCTCAATTTCTTAGTAGGCACTGACCTGTGACTCCAACTACCAGCTTGGGGCTACCATCCACAATGAGCTTTTGATCAGAGAAACCTACAAGGTTTCCCAAAACAATGACAGACTTCTGTCAGAGTACTTGATGACCCACCAAAGACCAGTGTTAAGACCCTATTGCTGAATACTCTATACACAGCTGACACATAAAATGGAATGGCATGGCTGAAAGCCAGGAGAGAGTCAGTACCCAGACAGTCAGCGTGTCTAGTGCCAGAAGGTGCTACATGGGCAACTGGGGGAAATGACCAATATCTGACCAAGCAACTCATTGTCTAACCTAATTAGCAACAAATAAACTGATGTGATGCCCACACAAGTGCAATAGTAGCACCCAGCTATGGTGGGGAACCAACTGCTATTGATTTGGCTAACTGATCCCCTCAGTGGTGCGAGACCCATAGCTGTAGCTGGGAAACATGTCAGAACCATACCCAAACATAAGCCCACTCTCCAATATCAAGCTACCAGCAATCATGGGCTACAAGAAGGCCTACACCTATCAAACTCTCTATCAAAAAAGTAATTGTTATCTCAATTTTATGGGTGCTAACTTACTCTCCATTGGAGAATCTGCTTCTGTTTTTCAGATAGATGCAGATCCTCTGGACAGAGCTGCCCCAACATACCTCAAAAGGGCCCCGAATGAAACTATGGACCATTGGCGAAAGAAGCAAGGGTGATGTTTTCCTGATGAACCAGATACCAGCACAAACGGGAAGGAGACCAACACAGAGAAAAATCAACTCCTACCAAATAAGAGAGCCACAGCCTCAGAGGCCCCCAACACCTCAGCACTGAAGCAGACCAAAAATGAACCCAACATGGCTTAGGGAAATTTTGCAGAAGTGGGGGCGGAAAGAATGTCAGAGTCACATGTTGGGTCATGACATACAGAGACATTTATCGTACCAATAACTGTGGGCTAACTCCACAATGCACGACCCATTTACATCAACAAGGAGGGTCCAATGGTAGGGTGTAGATCATGGATGAGCCTAAACAATGGTACCAAACTGCCTGTATTTGCTGAAAAAAAAAAACTAATAAATTAAATTTAAAAAAAACCTGTAAAGACTAGAAAAATGCATCCCAAAAATGCACAGATGGAAAGAACTAATTAAGATCAGAGCAGAAATTAATTAATTGGAAACTAAGAAAATAATTAAGAAAATGTAAAAGAAAGAGCTGGGTCTTTGACAAAATAGACTAGATTGATAAACCTCTGGTCAATTTGACCAAACAAAAGAGACACTTCAAAAAAAATTAGATATGAAAAAGGAGAGATCACAACTGACATAAGTGAAAATCATCAGGACTTATTTCATAAACCTCTACTCCATATACCTGGATAATATGGATGAAATGTATGAATTTCTGGACACATACATCCTACCAAAGCTAAGCTCAGAGCACATTAATCTCCTAAACATACCTATATCACCCATTGAGACTGAAAAGGTAATCAAAAACCTCCACAGAAAGAAGAATACAGGACCAGATGGCTTCTCAGCTGAATTCTATCAAACCTTCATGGAAGAACTGAAACCTATTTTTTTCTCAAACTGTACCACACAATTGGAGAACAGGGAAAGATCCCCAACTCCTTCTGTGAAGCTACTATCACCCTAATACCAAACAAAGCAGAGATTCCACAAGAAAACTATAAGCCTATTTCCCTTACAAACTTAGACTCAAAGATCCTGAACAAAATCCTCTCAAACCAAATCCAACAACACATCAAAATCATTATCACCCACTGATCAAGTAGGCTTCATCCCAGAAACACAGGGATTGTTCCACACATGGAAATTTTTTTTAAAAAATTGTTGCTTATTTTTATTTATTTACTTGAGAGCATCAGAAAGAGAAAGAGGCAGATAGAGAGATAATGGGTGCTCCAGGGCCTCCAGCCACTGCAAAATAATTCCAGACATGTGTGTCCCCTTGTGCATCTAGCTAATGTGGGTCCTGGGGAATCTAGTATCAAACCAGGGGTCTTAGGCTTCACAGGCAAGTACTTAATGGCTAATCCATCTCTCCGGTCCCAACATGTGGAAATCTGTCAATGTAATACACCACATAAAAAAATGTAAACACAAAAACCACATGTTAATTTTGATAGAGGCAGAAAAGCCCTCTAACAAAATACATCTCTTCATGATAAAAACATTGGAAAGAATGGGCATAGACGGTTTATATCTCAACATGATAAAGGCTATATATAATGTTCCCAATGTCTAAATAATACATAATGGGGGAGAGATTAAAGAAATTCCCATTGAAATTAGGAAGAAAATGGGCCTGTCCACTCTCATCTCTGTTCTTCAGCATAGTAATGGAAGTCATAGTTCAAGCAATGACTGGAGAAAGAAATAAAAGGGCCACAAATTGTAAAGGAAGAAGTTAAGTTAGTCCTATTCAAAGATGACATGCTTCTACACATAAGAGGCCTGAGAACCTCTATCTCAAAACTCTTCAAGGTGATTAACCCCTTCAACCTTGTAGCAGGATACAAAATCAACGCACAAAAAACAGTAGCCTTTCTATATGTAAAAGATACAGATACAGAGAAAGAAATTAGTGATAATGTCCTATTCTCAAAATAAAAAAGCACATATATTGGAATAACATTAACCAAGGATGTGAAAGACCTATACAATGAAAACATAAGAACACTCAAAAAAGAAATTTATGAGGATTTGAGAAAATGGAAAGACCTCCCATGCTCCTGGATAGGCAGAATTAACATTGTGAAAATGGCATCTTACCATAGGCATTATACATATGGGATCTGAAGCTATATTACAAAGCCATTATAATAAAAACAGCATGGTACTGGCATAAAATCAGGATTGTAGACCAATGGAACAGAATTGAGGATCTGGACTTTGAGTGAAGTAACTACAGCTATTTGATATTGTACAAAAGACCTAACAATTTAAGCTGGGAACAAAACAGCATCTTCAACCAATGGTGCTGAAAAACTGCATAACCATATGCAGAAAAATGAAAATTGATCCACACATCTTGCTATGTACAAAAATCAAATCCAAATGGATAAAAGACCTCAAAAGAAGACCATAAACTCAGATACTCCTGGAAGAAAAAATAAGAAATTTCCGTCATACAGGAATGGGCAAAGACTTCCTGAATAAATCTCCAGTAGCTCAGGAACATAAACAATCACTCAACTATTGGGATCTCATTAAGCTGAAAAGTTTCTTCACAAACAAACATACAATAGGCAGAGCCAATAGATTACCAACAGAATGGGAGAAAATTTTTGCTGGCTATACCACTGACAGAGGCCTAATTTCTAGAATCTACAAAGACTCAAAATTGTAACTATAAAAAGTCAAATAAACCCACTCACAAAATGAGGCAAAGAACTGGACAGGCAGTTCTCAGAGGAAGAATATAAATGGCAAACACACACTTAAAATGTTCATAATCCCTAATCACTAGGGAAGTGCAAATTAAAACATTTATGAGATTCCACCTTACCCCAGTAAGGATAGCACACATTAAAAAATCAAGTGAGGGCTGGAGAGATGGCTTAGTGGCTAAGCACTTGCCTGTGAAGCCTAAGGACCCTGGTTCGAGGCTCAGTTCCCCAGGTCCCACGTTAGCCAGATGCACAAGGGGGCGCATGCGTCTGGAGTTCGTTTGCAGAGGCTGGAAGCCCTGGCGCGCCCATTCTCTCTCTCTCTCCCCCTCTATCTGTCTTTCTTTCTGTGTCTGTCGCTCTCAAATAAATAAATTTAAAAAAAAATTTTAAAAATCAAGTGCAAACAAATGTTGGTGAGGATGTGGAGAAGTAGGAACCCTCATTCACTGCTGGGGGAAATGTAAGATGGTACCACCACTATGAAAAGCAATATGGAGACTCCTAAAAAGGTTGACTATAGAGTTACCAAAAGGCCCAGTTATTCCATAACTGGGCATTTACCCTAAAAACTCCACACCTCAATTCAGACACTTTTGCTCAACCATGTTTATAAGTATTTAATTCATTATAGCTAAGAGCTGGAATCAACCCAGATGTCCATAAGTAGACAAACACATAACAAAGATGTGGTATATCAACGTGATGGAATTCTACACAGCAGTAAGGAAAATGACAAAATTAAATTTAAAGAAAAAAATGGCTGAACCTGGAACAGATCATTCTCAGCAAACTCACCCAATCACAGAAAGACAATTGTCACAAGTAGTCTTTGTGGTGTCACACAGAGACATTGTGAAATTAGAGTGGGTCTCGGTGATATCACCTTTGAGCATTGTGATGTGAGATTAGGTATTGGGATGTCACAGTGGAGCATTTTTATGTCACAGTGGGAAACTTTGGTGTCACATTGGGGCAATATTATGTCACAGTTGCACCGTTGTCATGTCACAGTGAGGCATTGTGATGAGCAAGTTGGTTATGTCATATGGGTATATTGTGATGCCATATTTGGGCATTATTATGAGATAGTGAGTCATTGTGATGTCACATTGGGGCATTGTGAAATCCCAGTGGGGCTTTGTGATATCACAATAGGGCATTGTTATTTCACAGTGGGACATTGTGATGCTATAGTACAGCTCTGTGATATGAAAGTGTGCAATCAGAATGTAATTAGTGATATAATATTAGGATCTTGTGATATCCCAGTGGAGCATTGTTATATCATGGTTGGACATTGCAATGTCAAAGTGGGGCACTGTGATGTCACAATGGGGCTTTGTGGTATAGCACTGTGGCATTGTTAAATCAGAATGGGGCTTTGAGATCTCAAAATAGGGCATTGCAACATCATATTTGAGCATTGTGATGTGACATTGGGTATTGTTATGTAATAGTTGAACATTGTTATATCTCAATGGGGCACAGTGATGTCACAGTGGGGCATTATGTTACAGTGTGGTATTTTGATGAACAAGTTAGTTTTATTATGTCATAAGGGTGATGTGATGTCATAGCTGAGAATTAGTCATTGTGATATCACAGTGGGGCATTTTGAAATCACAGTGGTACTTTGTAATTATGCAATAGGACATTGTGCTGTCACACTGGGACATTTATGATATTACAGTTCAGCTCTGTGATGCCACAGTGAGACATTTTTATGAGTGTGAAGTATTGTGATGGTACAGTACACCACTGTAATATCACAATGGGGAGTTGTGATGTCACACAGGGGTTTTGTGATGAACAGTGGAGCATTGAAGTAACATACTGGGGCATTGTACAATCAAAGTGGGGCTTTTTTGTTACATTAGGGTTTTGTGATGTCACAGTGGACTGTTATATGACAGTGGGGCATTGTGATGTCAGAGTGGGACACTGTGATGTCACAATAGGGCTTTGTGGTGTCACAGTGCGGCATTGTGAAATCAGAGTGGGGCTTTGTTTTGTCAAAATATGGTGTTGTGAGATCATAACTGATCATTGTGGTGTGACATTGGGTATTGTGATGTCTTAGTGGAGCATTTTTATATCACAGTGTGACAATGTGATATGTCTGAGGGGCAATGTGATGTCACAATGGGGCATTGTTCTTGTTAAAGTGGGGCATTGTGATGAACAAGTTGGTTTAATTATGTCATATTGAAGCATTATGATGTCACAAATATTCATGATCATGAGACAGTGAGTCATTGTGATGTCACATTATAGCATTATGATATCACACTGGGACATTTGGATGATCAAGTTTGCTTTATTATGTCATATAGGAGCATTGTAATATTATAGCTAGGCTTTATCATGAGACAGTGAGTCATTGTGATGTCACAGTAGAGCATTGTGATATCACAGTGGGGCATTATGAAATCTCAGTAGGGCTCTTTGATGTCACAATAGGACATTGTAATGTCACACTGGGACATTATGATGTTACAGTTCAGCTCTGAGATGTCACAGTAGGATATTATGATGATATAATGGGGCATTTATATCAGAGTGGGTAATTTTGATATCACAGAGGGTCTTAGTAATGAGAAGTGGAGCATTTTGATATTCCAGTGGGGCATTTTGAAATCAAAGTGGAGCCTTTTGATGTCAAAGTAAGGTTATGTACATTCATAGTGCAGCACTATGTTTACATTGTGGGGCATTGTGAAGTATAAGAGGGGATTTGTGATGTCCACAGTGCATTTTGATCAAACAGTGAGCATTGTTATGTGACAGTGGAGCCTTGTGATATTACAGTGGAGCATTGTGAAATCTCAGTGGGGCTTTCTCATGTCACAACAGGGCATTTTGTTGTCACAATAGGACATTATATTTGTTGTCACAGTAGTATATTATCATATGAGAGTGGGGCATTGTGATATCACAGTAGAACACTGTGAGATTACAGTGGGGAATTGTCATCATATGGGAGCATTGTGATGTCATATCTGGGCATTGTGAGACAGTCACAGTTATGTCACAGTGGAGCATTGTGATATCAGAGTAGGGCATTGTTAAATCTCAGTGGGACTTTCTCATGTCACAGTGGGGCATTTCGATGTCACAATAGGACATTATGTTACAGTTAATCTCTGTGATGTCATAGTAGTAGCAGTATTATGATATAAGGATGGGGCATTGTGATATAGTAGAACACTGTGAGATCACAGCGGGGAATTTTCATGGAGGGACTTTGTCATGAATAGTGGAGCACTGTAATATCACTGTGGGGCATAGTGAAACCACAGTGGGGCTCAGTGATGTCACAGAAGAGCATTGTTATATCACAGTTAGGCACTCTTATGTCATAATGGGGCTTTGTGTATCACAGTGAGTGTGAAATCAGAGCAAGGCTTTCTGAGGTCACAATAGGGTATTGTGATGTCACAGTTGGGCATTGCTACATCACAGTTGGACACTGTGATTGCATGGTCTGGCAATGTGATGTTTCATTAGGACATTTTAATGAACAAGTTGGTTTTATTATGACATATTGAAGAGTTGTGATGTCCTAGCTGGAAATTATCATGAGACAGTGAATCATTGTGATATAATGGTGGATAATTGTGATATCACAGTGTGGCTTTGTGATGTCACAGTTGAGCATTGTTATATCACAGTGGGGCATTGTGATGTCACATTGGGGCACTGTGATGTCACAATGGGACATTGTGTAATCATAGTGGGACTTTGTGATATCACAATAAGGCATAGTGACATCACAATTGAGCATGGTCATGTGACAGCAAAGTAATGTTATTTCACAGTACAGAATTGTTATAACAGTGGGACACTGTGATGGCAGGGTGGGGCATTGTAATGTCACAGTGAGGTTATGGAAACTCATAGTGGAACACTGTGATTTCATCTTGAAGCATTATGAAGTAAAGCAGAGGTTTGTGATGTCAATATAGTGCCTTTTGATCAGACTGAGCATTGTGATACAGCATCTGGGCATTGGAATTTCACTGTTGAGTATTGTGATGAGACAATGAATCATTATGATGATACAGTGGGTCATTGTGATGTCATAGATGAGCACTGTGATGTCTCAGTGGGACAGAGTGAAAATCAAGTGGGGCTTTGTGATGTCACAATATGGTATTGTGATGTCAATGTTGAGCATAGTGATGTGGCAGTGATGTATTTTGATGAACGAGGTAGCTTTATTATGCCATATGAGAGCATTATGATGTTATTTCTGGGAATTATCATGAGAAGTGAGTCATTGGGATGTCACAGTGAAATATTGTGAAATCTCAGTGGGGATTTTGGTATCACAATAGGGAGTTGTGATATGGCAGTGGGAGATTTTGATAATACAGTTCAGCTCTGTCATATCACAGTGGGACATTATGATGAGACAGTGGAGCATTGTGATATCACAGTAAGGTATTGTGCTATAACAGTGGGGCACTGTCATGTCACAAAGGGGCTTTGTGTTTTAAAAGTGGCACACTGTGATGTCGCAGTGAATCTTTGTGGTGTCACAGTGGGGAACTGTGGAGTAAGGCAAGGGCCTTGTGTTGTCATAATCAGGTATTTTGATGTTGCAGTTGATCATGGTAGGTAGGTAATTGTGATGTCACAGTGAGGTGTGATGGAGAATTGTTACATCCCAGTGGGGCATTTTGATGTCAACGTGATGCACTGTGATGTCACAATGGGGCTTTCTGGTATCCAACTAGCACTGCGAAATCAAAGTGGGCTTTGCAATGTCACATAGGGTTTGTAATGTGACAGTTGGGCATGGTGATGTGACATTGGGCATTGTGATGTCACACTGGAGCATCATTAGAACACATTGTGATGTTACAGTGGATCAATGTGATGTCACAGTGTGGCATGGTGATGTCACTGTTGGGCATAGTGATGAAGATGTTTCATCATGTCATATGTGAGCATTGTGATATCACACCTGGGTATTGCCATGAGACAGTGAATGTGACATCACAGTGGGAAATTTTATGTCACATTAGGGTATTGTGATATCACCTTGACCATTTTTTATGTCAAATTGGGTTATTGTGATGTCACTGTGGAGCATTGTGATGTCACAATTGGAGTTTATGTTGTGACATTGGGGCACTGTGAATTCAAAGTCAGGTTTTGTCATATCATAATATGGTAGAGAGGTGTCCCATTTGAACATGGTGATGTGATAGTGGTATATTGCAATGTCACAGTGGAGGACTGTCATATCAAGGTGGTACACTATGACATTGTAATGTCATAGAGGGGTGTGTGCTGACCAGTGGAGCTTTATGGATATAACAGTAGTGATTGTGAAATCACAGTATGGTCTTTTGATGTCACATTAGGGTATTGTGATGTCACAGTGGAGCATTATATAACAATGGGGCATTGTTCTGTCAAAGTGGGATATTGTGATGTCACATTGGGGCATTGTATTATCACAGTGGGTTATTGTAATATCACAGTGGAACATTGTGATGTCACAGTGTACCTCTCTGATATAATAGTGGGAGTTGTGATGTTACAGAGGGGTTTTGTGAACAGTAGAACATTGTGATATCCCAGTGTGACATTATTAAATCATAGAGGAGCTTTGTGATGTAATGTTATAGCATTGTGATGCCACAGTAGAGCATTGTTATATCACAGTGGGACACTGTTCTGTCACAGTGGGGCACTGTAATGTCACAGTAAGGTTATGTAAATTTACAATGGAGCACTGAAATTTCATCATGGGGCATTGTGAAGTAAGGGAAATTGTGATGCCATTATAGTACATTTTGATCAGAGAGTGAGCTTTGTGATGTGACAACTGGGCATTGGGATTTCACTATTGAGTATTGTGATGAGATATTGAGGCATTTTGATGATACAGTGAGTCAATGTAACGTCACAGATGAGCACTGTGATATCACAATGGGGCACTGTGATGTCACCAAGGGGCCATGGGATGTCACAGTGGCACATTTGGTAATCAAAGTGGAGTTTTGTGATGTCACAATATGGCATTATGAGCTCACAGTTTGACAGTATGGTGTTCTATTTGAGCTCTGTGAAGTTGCTGTGGGACATTATGGTGAGAGTGTGGCATTGTGATGTCACAGTGGACCTCTGTGATATCACCGTGGGGAATTGTGATGTCAAAGGGGGGTTGTGATGAACAGTGGAGCACTGTGATATCACAGTGAAGCATTGTGAAATCACAATGTATCTGTGTGATGTCTCATTGGGGTGTTGTGATATCACAGTTGCATTATTATATCACAGTGGGGCATTGTGATAAAGAAGTTTGTTTTATAATGTCATATGTGAGCATTGTGATATCACAGCTGGGCATTATCATGAGATAGTGAGTCATTGTGGTATCTTTGTGGAGCATTGTGATATCACAATGGGGAATTGGGAAATCATAGTGGGGATTTGTTATGTCACATTAGGGTCTTGTGATGTCACAGTCAAGCATTTTTATATGACAGTAGGACATTGTAATTTCACAATGGGAAACTGATGTCACAATGGGTCTTTCTGGTGTCTCAGTGAGGCATTGTGAATTCAGATTTGGAGTTTGTCATGTCAATATCATAGAGTTATGTCACATTGAACATGGTGATGTGATAGTGAGGTATTGTGATGTCACAGTGGGGTATTGTAATGTTTTAGTGAGATTACGTAAATTTATTGTGGAGTACTGTGATTTCATCATTGAGCATTGTGAAGTAAAGTGGAGTTTTGTGATGTCATTATAGTGCATTTTGATGACAGAGAGAGAATTGTGATAGGAAAGTTGGGCATTGGGATTTAATTTTGTCTACTGTGATGAGAGTGAGGAATTGTGAGGAGGCAGTGAATCATTGTGATATCTTAGATGTGCACTGTGATGTCATGGGTAGGCACTAAGATATCACAGTGGGGCACTGTGATGTCCTAATGGGCTTTATAATGTCACAGTGGGACATTATGATAGGACAGTGTGACTTTGTGATGTCACAATTGGGTTATATCACATCACAATTGAGCACAGTGATGTTATAGTTAAGCTATGTGATGTCACAGTGTGAAATTATGATGAAAGAGTGGGGCATTATGATGTTACAGTGAACCTCTGTGATATCACAATTGGAAATTTTTAAGTCACAGAGGGGCTTTGTGATTAACAGTGAAGCATTGTAATATCACAGTGGGGCATTGTAATGTCAGGTTATGGTTTGTGATTTTACTGTGGAGCATTATCATATCAGAATGGGGCATTGTGATGTCACAATTGGGTGTTTGGTGTCACAGTGGTGCATTGTGAAATCAGCGGGGTTTTGTAATGTCACTACATGGTATAGTGATGTCACAGTTGAGCATGGTAATGTAACAGTGAGGTATTGTGATGTCACAGTGGTGCAGTTATACCACAGTGGGACACTGTGATGTCACAGTTGGACAATGTGAAATCACAGTGGGGTACTTTAATGTTGCAGTGTGGTTATGTAAATTTGTAGCTGAACACTGATTTCTTTGTGGGGCATTGTAATGTAAAGTGGGTATTCCTGATGCCATTATTGTGCATTTTGATCAGACAGTCAGCATAATGATGGCAGAGTTGGTCTTTGTGATTTCAATTTTGGGTACTGTAATGAGTGAGGCATTGTGATGATGTTACAGTGGGGCCTTGTGATGTCAGACTGGGATATTGTAAAATTGCAGTGAGGCTTTGTTATGTCACAATAGGGCATTGTGATATCACAGACATTACGATGAGTGGGGCATTGTGATGTCACAGTGGACCTCTCTGATATCACAGTGGGAATTGTGATGTCATAGGCTTCATGATGGTCAGTATAGCATTGTGATATGCCAGTGGGGCATTGTGAAGTCAGAGTGGTGCTTTGCAAATTACATTAGGGTATTGTAATGTCACAGAGGAGCATTGTTATATCACAGTGGGCATTATGAAGTCTCAGTGGAACACTGTGATGTCACAATGTGGCATTGTGGAGTCACAGTAGGGCATTGTGAATTCAGGCACGGGCTTTGTCATGTCACAATATTGTATAGTTAGGTCACAGTTGAGCATGGTAATGTTATAGTGGGGTATTGTGATGTCACAGTGCAGCATTGTAATGCAACAGTGAAGTTATGTAAATTCATACTCAATCTCTGTTATTTCATTGTGGGACATTGTGAAATAAAGTGGTGATGTGTGATGTCACTATAGTGCGTTTTGATGAGACAGTATTGCAATGGGACAGTTGGACACTGTGATTTCATTTTGGGTATTGTGATGAGACAATGAAGCATTGTGAGGATACAGTGAGTCATTGTGATGTTATAGATGAGCACTCTGATGTTACGGTGGGGTATTGTTATATCAGAGTGGGGCTTAGTCATGTTACAATCAGATATTCTGATGTCACAGTTAACCATGAAGATATGACAGTGTTGTATTGTCATTCAACAATGGAGCATTTTTATATCACAGAAGGAAACTGTGATGTCACAGTAGGACAATGTGATGTCACAGTAGGGTTTTGTGAAAACACAGTGGGGTTTTTTGATATCACAATAGGGAATTGCATTATCAGAGTGTGACGTTATGATGTTACAGTTCAGCTGTATGATGTCACAGTGGGACATTATGACAAGGAAGTAGTATATTGTGATGTCAAAGTGGGTAATTGTGGTGTCACAGTGGTGCTTTGTGCTTAACAGTGTAGCATTGTGATATCCCCGTGGGTAATTCTGAAAACAATGTGGGACTTTGTAATGTTACATTAGGGTATTTTGATGTCACAGTTGGATATTTTTATATCAGGTTGGGACATTGTGATGTCATAGTGGGGCACAGTGATGTCACAATGGTGTTGAGAGTGGAGCTTTGTGATGTCAAAATAAGGTATTGTGATTCACAGTTGAACACTGTGATAAGACACGAGGCTTTTTTTAAAAATTTTTTTAAAATTTATTTGAGAGCGACAGACACAGAGAGAAAGACAGATAGAGGGAGAGAGAGAGAATGGGTGCGCCAGGGCTTCCAGCCTCTGCAAATGAACTCCAGACGCATGCGCCCCCTTATGCATCTGGCTAACGTGGGACCTGGGGAACCGAGCCTCGAACCGGGGTCCTTAGGCTTCACAGGCAAGCGTTTAACCGCTAAGCCATCTCTCCAGCCCAAGACATGAGGTTTTTGATGTCACAGTGGAGCATTGTTACATTACAGTGGACCATTGTGAAATCTTAGTAAGGCTTTTTGATGTCACAATAGGAAATTGTGATGTCACACTGGTGTATAATAATGCTACAGTTCAGCTCTGTAATGTCCCAGTGAGACATTAATATGAGAGAGGTGGGCTTTGTGGTACAACAGTGGGGCAATATTATGTCACAGTGGGGTATTTTGATGACTAAGTTAATTTGATTATATCATTTGGGAGCATTGTGATGTCATAGCTGGGAATTGTCATTAGACAGTGAGTCATTGTGGTATAATAGTGGAACACTGTGATATCACAGTGGGGCATTGTGAAATGAAGGTGGTGCTTTGGATGTCACATTAGGTTACTGTGATATCACAATAGAGCATTGTTATTGGGGCTTTCTGATGTCACTACAGGGCCTTGTGATACCACAGTAGGACAATATGATGTTACATTTCAGCTCTGTGATGTCACAGTGGGACATTACAATAATTCAGTGTGTCATTATGATGTCAAATATGAACATTGTGATGTCTCAGTGAGATACTGTGATTAACAATTTCATATTATTGTGTCACATGGGAGACTACGATGTCATACCTGGGCATTAACATGAGACCATAAATCATTGTGATATCACAGTGGGGCATTGTGAAATCTCAGTAAGGCTTTTTGATATCACAATAGGGCATTATGGTATTGCAGTGGGACATTATGATGTTGCAGTTAAGCTCTGTGATGTCACAGTGGGTCATTATGATAAGCAAATGGGGCATTCTTATGTCACAGTACGTCATTGTGATATCACAGAGGGGATTTGTGATGTCACATTATGTGACACTAGACCACTGTGATATCACAGAGAGAAATTGTGATGTCACAAAGGGGCTTTGTGATGAACAGTGGAGCACTGTGATATCACAGTGGGACATTTTAAAATCACATTGGGGCTTTGGATTCTGTGATGTCACATTAGGATATTATGATGTGACCTTGGAGCATTGTTATGTCACAGTTGGGCATTGTGTTGTCACAGTGGAGCACTGTGTTTTCACTATGAGGCTTTGTGGTATCACAGTATTCTATTGTGAAATCAAAGTGGGATCCTGTGTTATCACAATAGGGTATTATGACCTCATAGCTTTGCATGTGATATGACAGTTGGGTATTGTGATATCACATTGGAGCACTTTTATATCATAGTGGAATACTGTGAGGTCACAGTGGAGCAATGTGATGTAAAATGGGGCTAGGTGATGAACAAATTCATGTTATTATGTCATAAAAGCACATTGTGATGTCATAGCTGGACATTATCATGAAATAGTAAATGAGTCATTATGATATCACAGTGGATCATTGTGATATCACAGTGGAGCATTGTGTAACTTTAGTGGGGCTTTCTGATATCACAGTAGGGCATTGTGATGTCACACTGAGACATTATGATGTTATATTTCAGCTCTGTCATGTCCCAGGGTGACATTATGATGAGAGATTAGGTTATTATGATGTCAAAGTGGACCTCTGTGATGTCACAGTGAGGAGTTGTGATGTCATAAATGGACTTTGTGATTCAGAATGTAGCATTGTGATATCATAGTGAAATCACAATGGGGATTTGTGATGTCATGTTAGAGTCATGTGATGTCACAGTGGAGCACTGTTATATCAAAATGGGACATTGGAATGTCACATGGGGCAATATGATGTCACAGTGGGGCTTTGTGGTATCATTGGGCAGCATTATAAAATCAGAGTGAGGCCCCACTGCAACATCACAATCCAGCACTGTTCTATTACCCATGTGACATTATAGTATGCCACTGCCATATAAAAATGTCCAACTGTGATATCACAAAGATCTACTGTGATATCACATTGACCCACTCTCTCATCATAATGCCCCACTGTGACAGCACAGAGCTGACCTGTAACATCATAATGTCACACTGTGACATCACAATGCCATACTTCTACTGTGATATATTAAATATCCACTGTTGCATCACAATACCTAATGTCACATCACAATGCTCAGCTATGATGTCACAATATCTAATGGTGACATCACAAACACTACAGTAGACCACTGTGACATCACAGTGGGGCATTGTGATATCATGGGGTAGCATTGTGACATCACAATAGAGTATTGTAATGTCACAGTGGCACATTATAATGTTACAATGGGGCTCTATGTCATAGTTGGATAGTATAATGAGGGAGTGGGGTATTGTGAAGTCACAGTGTACCATTATAATAACACAGTGGATAACTGTTATGTCACATTAGGATTTTGTGATGAAACAGTTGAGCATTGTGTTATCACAGTGTGGCATTTTGAAATCACAGTCAGCTTTGTGATGTCATATTAGGGTATTGTGATGTCACAGTGGACATCATGTTGTAACACTGGGAATGATGATGACACAGTGGAATACTGTGATGTTTCATTGGAGCACTGTTATATCAACATGGAGCATTTTAAGAGACTGTGGCACTTGATGTCACAGTAGAGCATTGTGATGTTACAGTGGGACATTGTGGTGTGACAGTGGGGAATTGTGATGTGATAGTTGTTTATGGTGATATCACATTGTTGCATTGTGATGTGATAGTTGGGCATTGCGATGTCACAGTCAGGTATTGTGATGAGACAATGAGGCATTGTGATGTCAGTCACAGCTGTTGTGATGTGAGAGGGGGCATTGTGATGTCATAATGTACCATTGTGATATAATAGTGTGGAATTATGATGATACAGTAGGGCTTTGTGATGTCACAGTGGACTTTGATGTCAAAGTGGAGTTTTGTGAAATCCCAGCTGGGCTTTGTGATATCACAGTAACCAACTGTGTAGCACTGTGAAAAGACAGTTGGGTATGTGTTACAAATGTCCAGCATTATGATATTACTGATGGGCATTGTGATATCACAGTGTGGTATTTGGATATCACAGTTCAAATTGTGGTGCAAGTTGAGAATTATAATGTTATTGTGGAAAATTTTGATGTGACAGTGGGACTTAGTGATGCCACTGTGGAGCATTTTGATATGACAGTGGTGTGTTGAGATATTACAGTTGAGTACTGTTATATCATAGTTAAACATTGTAATTTCAAACTTCGTCATTATGATGCCTTGATGGAATGTTGTGATATGACAGTGGGGTAATTGTGTGTCACAGAGGGGCACTGTGATATCACAGTGATGCATTGTGATGCCACAGTTGTATACTATATTGTCACTATGGGGCTTTATGCTTTCACAGTGGCATATTGTGATTTCACAATTGAGCATTGTGATGTGACAGTGTGGCATTTTGATGTCACAGTGGAGTAATTTTATTAGTGTGGTGCATTGTGACATAACAGTGGGACCTTGTGAATTCAGAGTTGGGCTTTGTGATATCACAATAGGTTATTGTGATGTCATAGTTGAACATTGTGATGTGATGGGTAGTGTGACTTCACACTGAGGTATAAAAACAGTGGAGCACTGTGATTCCAGATGGGGCATTGCAAAGTAAAACGGGATTTTTGATGTCACTATAGGGCATTTTCGTCAGACACTGGGCATTGTCATGTGACAACTGGGCATTGGGATTTCACTGTCAGGTATTGTGATGAGACGGTGTGGCATTGTGTTGTAATATTGGGGTTTGTAATGATACTGAGGGTCATTGTGATGTCACAGTTTAGCTTTGTGATGTGACAGTGGGACATTGTGATGAACACATTTGGTATTATGTCATATCTGAGCATGGTGAAGTCATAGTTGGACATTGTCATGAGACAGAGTCACTGTGACATCACAGTTTGACATTGTGATGTGGCAGTGGGGTATTGTGCAACATTGTGGTAGGACAGTGAGGCATTATGATGTCACAGTGCTGCTTTGTGATATCACACTAGAGCATTATGATATCACAGTGAGGCATTGTGAAGTCACAGTGAGGTTTTGTAATGTCACACTAGGACATTGTGATGTCATTATGGGACATTATGATGTTACAAATAGGGCTCTGTGATGCCACAGTAGGACATTATGATGAGAGAGTGGGGCATTTTGATGTCATAGTGGACCATTGTGATGTCACACTGGGGTTTATGATCAAACAGTGGAACATTGTGATATCACAGTGGTGCCTTGTCAAATCACAGTGGGGCTTTGTGATGTCACATTAGGGTATTGTGATGTCACAGTGGGCATTGTGTTGTAACACTGAGTTATTGTAATGTTACAGTTGGGCATGATGATGTAACTGTGGAACATTGTGATGTGTCAGTGTAGTGTTATATGAGCATGGTGCATTTTTAAGAGACTGTAGTGCTTGTTGATGTCACAATAGTGCATTGTTATGTCTCAGGGATATTATGATGTGACAATGGGGAATTGTGATGTGATAGTTGTGTATGTTGATATCACATTCGTGTACTGTGATATGATAGTGGGGCATTGTGATGTCACAGTTGGTCATTGTGATGTGACAGAAGGGTATAGTGGTTTCACAGTGGTTCATTGTGATGTGACAAGTGGACCATTATGATGAGACAGTAGAGCATTGTGATTAAAGAGTGGGACACTGTGATGTGACAGATGGGTATTGTGATGTCACAGTATGGTATTGGCATATTAAAGTTTGAAATTATGATGTAACCATTGGGGATTATGATGTTATTGTGGGGAATTTTGATGTGACATTGGGCCTTTGCACTCACCAACTAGGGCACTGTGATGTCACAATGGAGCATTGTGATGTCACAGTGTATTGTGATATGACAGTGGGGTTTTGTGATATTGTACTGGAGTGTGGTGATATCACAGAGAGGCATTATTGATGTCATATGGGGTACTGTGATGTTACAGTGGGACACTGAGATGGCATGATGGTACATTTTTCTGCCAATGTTGGTCATTGTGATTTGATAGGTGGGCATTACAAAGATTTAATTGGGTATTGTGATATGATAGTAAGATTCTTTTTTGAGGTAGTGGGCCTTTATGATGAGATACTGGGGCACTGTAATATCCCCGTTGAGCAGTATGATGTGATAATAGGTTGTAGTGATGTCACAGTGGAACACTGGGATATCATAGTGGGACCTTGTAACTTCATAGCATTGTATTGTGATTTCACATTAGGATATTGTGACATCTCAATACAGCATTTGATGAAGCACTTGAGTACTATAATGTCATAATGTGATAGTCCACCATTGTGATGAGACAGTGGGTCATTCTGATGCCACAGTTTGGCACTGTGATGTTATAGTTAACCATTGTTTTCTTTTCTTTTTCTTTCTTTCTTTTTTTTTTTTTTTGAAGCAATCCCAGTAGGCTGGCCTTTTTATGAGTGAGTTGACATTCCAGGGCCTCCAGCCTCTGAAATCAAACTCCAGACTGTGTTCCCCCTTGTGTGCATGTATGACCTTGTGCACTTGCATCCCTGTGTGTCTGCCTTACATTGGACATGGAGAGTCAAATATGAGTCCTTAAGTTTTACAGGCAAGTGCCTTAACCACTAAGCCATTTCTCAAGTCCCCATTGTGGTTTCACAGTGGGGTATTATGATGTCACACATGGCTATTTGGTTTGACAGTTTGACACTGTGATAGCACAGTGAGACACTGTTATGTCACAGGGTGGCCTTGTGATTTGACCATTGGGCATTGTTATGTCACAGTAGAGCATTGTGATATTACTATGGGGAATTCTTAGTCACTGTAAGTCATTTTGATGTGACATTGGCCACGAGATGTCACAATTGGGCAGTATGATGTGACAGTAGGGTATTGTGGTGTTGGAGTGGAGCCCCACATTGAGGCTTTGTGATGTCACAAGGGGCTTTGTGATGTCACAGTAGGTATTGTGATGCAACACTTTGGCATTGTTGCATATGGTGATATCATAGATGGGCATTGTTATGTGACACTTGGGCATTGTGATGTCAGAGAGACTACAGTGATTTCACAAAGGGATATTGTGATAAAACAGTGGAGTACTATGATGTTATATTGATATTGTGATGTCACAGTGGTGCATTGTGATGGGACAGGGCAGTGGGGTGTTGTGATGCCACAGCTTGGCATTGTGAACTGACAAGGGGATTACCATGTCACAGTGGAGCATTATGATATAATAGTTGGGCATTGTGATGTCACAGTGTTGTGAAACAGTTGGCCATAGTTGGGTATTGTTTTATATAACAGTGGGGTATTTTGATGTCACAGAAAGGTATTGAAGGTATTGTGATATCACTGTGGGGCATTCTTATGTCACATTTGGGCATTGTGATGTGACGGTATGGTATAATGATTTCACAGTGGGACATTTTGATCTTACAGTGGCATATTGTGAGAGCAACATTGTGATGTTATAATGAATCATAGTAATGTCACAGTGGGCAATGTGAAGAGAGAATGGGACATTGGTATATCACACTTGGGCATTGTGAAGTGCCAATGAAGTATTGTGATGTCACAGTTTGACATTATCATGTGACAGTTGGTTACTATCATGTCATAGTGTGGAACTGTGATGAGATAGTGGGTACTGTGACGTTTCATCAGATCATTGTGATATCACATTGGGGCATTGTGACGTCACATTTGGACTGTGTGAAATTACAGTGGGCCAATGTGATGTCACAGTGGTCTTTGTGTTGTTAAAGAAGGGTATTGTGATATGACAATGAGGTTTTGTGAGCCCATAGTTTTGGTCATTATAATTGGACAGTTTGGCATTGGGATGTCATAGTTTTTCATGGTGATGTCACTGTATGGCATTGTGATGTGTGAATGGGGTATTGTAACATCATAGTGAAATCACAATGAGGTATTGTGATTTTTTGTGATCTTTAATCCCAGCACTCAGGAGACAGAGGTGCAAGGATCACCATGAGTTCAATGCCATCCTGGGATTTACATAGTGAATTCCAGGTTAGCCTGGGCTAGAGCAAGACCATATCTTGGAAAACAAAACAAAGCAGAAAATCTGGATCACTTTACCTAGATAATGGAACTTTTATAGTGAAGAACAAGAAACTTTTAAATCTAGGCATTTAAAGTATATACATGGAAACATCAAGTAGTTCAAAGCAGAGAACTCTCTCCTACAGGCCTCAGATGTTTTTGGATGCCATCCTTGGTCTACAGGTTGGTGGAAACTAAGATGGTTGTTTGAACATTCCAATAAACATTTTACCTGATACTAATGAGAATGTTAGATCAAGCAGGAAGGTGGGCTGTGAATACCTACTTATGGGACTGAAGGTTATCTAACAAAATTTGGTTACCAACCTCCAGCATACGAGCTTTCCACACCACAGTCTTTCCAATCATTCAATCAGCTATGTAGGATGTTTAACACAGACATGGCTTTTTCTTTCTGGAATCTTGTTCACAAATCCAGAGCCTCAAACATCCTAAGGCAGGTGTGTAAAAAGCAGCCCAGAGTCAGCTTCTTAAATCCTTTTATAGTGCAAAACCATAGAAATCACATGGTAGGGGTTTTCAGTGTCAAGCAAGCATGGCGACAGAAGCAGACTAGTAGTTACAATTAAACTACTTTCCCAGAATACTATGAATACACAATCTTGGGAACAGTAACCAGGGAGGAATTTGTGGCCCCAGCTCAGACAAAGAAACAGAAACTTAATCATTACATAACAATAGATCTTGCTGTTAAAATGGAGTCAGGTTGGCTCTTCACAAACCCATGGTCTCTTATATACTGAGCAAGAACTTTTGCACCAAGCTACATCATTAGCTGTTTTTATTTTCACTTAGAGATTAGATCTCACTATGTATCAGACTCAGGATGGTCCTACCTCAGCCTCCTCTATTGGATTTACAAGTGTGCACCACAATGCTCAGCTCTCTCTTACACATGATGGTGGTCAGTCATTTAATGTGAGGGTTATAGAAGTTAATATGTACTATAGTTTATGTTATTGTGGTAATGTAAACATAATGTCAAAATCATCCTTTAAAGAATGTTAAGTAGAAACTTGTGTGGCTTCAAATATTTAAGCATCACACCCATCTATTGTCATACCTTTTTTAGATTCCCAAAAGGAACTCTACAATTTCTCCACACCGTTGCCAGCACTTCATTTATTTATTTACTTTTATTTTTAAAATATTTTATTTATTTATATACTTATTTATTTGTTTATGAGAGATAGAAGGAGGGATAGAGAGAGAGAGAATAAGACTTTAAGGGCCTCTATCCACTGCAAACAAACTCCAGACGCATTTGCTACCTTGTGCATCAGCTTACATGGGTACTAATTAATCAAGCCTGGATCCTTTAGATTCACAGGCAAGGAACTTAATCACGAAGCAATATCTTTCGCTTTATTTATTTACTTATTTAGTTTGGTTTTTCAAGGTAGGGTCTCATTGTAGCCCAGGCTGACATAGAATTCAATATGCAATCCCAAGCCAGCCTCAAATCACAGTGATTCTCCTACCTTAGCTTTCCAAGTGCTAGTATTAAAGGAATGCACTACAATGCCTAACATTTTTTTCTATTTTATTGTGTCCTTTTCTAATGAATAGACACAAGGAGTCCTGAAGAATGTATCTGTATATCTTACATACACAACAAGAGATTTGTTTCCATGGTGATTCTAAATGTTGCCAAGTTCATAACCAAGGAAGAATCATCACACCAAGGGAGCATTTTGGGAGTCAGGAGCCTGCTCTGGAGATTGGACAAGAACCTTGGTCATGTTCCTGTCCTGTTCTGTACCTTTCCTTCAATTTGTACCTGGATGTGTGGATCCCAATAGTCTGAACCCAGGAGTGGCTATCAGCAGGTTCACCATGCAACAACATTCACACCTTACGTGTTTGTTTTGTGAGATTTTTCTGAGGAGGCTTAAATAAACATCTACTCACTTCATATAGGGTTACAAATCACAGGAAGAAAGTAAACCTTCCATAGAAGTGGAGCTTGTTGCAACAGTGATTTAAGTTAGGGATGTTTATTTAGGAGCATGAGAGAGGGGTAATTAACAGGGGCACAAACAACTGATGGGCAGATACATCTTAGAAGAAAATATCTCTTTCTTAAATAACCCTTTGTGTGTGTATATGTGAGTGTTCTGTGTTGAATATGTGTGTATGTGTATGTGTGTATGAGTGTGTGTGCATTTTCCCTTACAGGGCATTATGTTCTTCTCTGCTATAATTTCTACTCTTCTCTGTTGGCCAGAGCTGAAAGTAGGGTGTCCCACTTTATAGTTCTTCCACCCATTCTCATTTTGAATTGGATTCTCTTGAAATGCAGGAGCTTTTTAGTAAGCCTAGGGAAATTCCATGAGCTGTTCTCCCCTTTGTAGGACTGAGGTTATCAAATTTTATGGACATTCTCAGCTGTTTATGTGGGATCCGGAAATTCAAACTTGACCTGTTGTACGGCCTACTATATCCTCATGTTTGTAGAGAAAATGCACATAAATTTTCATTTCTCAGCTTTAAACTGTGTGTAAATTCTTGTTGGGGCTTTGTGAGGCCTCTCTTTTAGTAACAATAACCATCTATGAGTCCTTAAAGAGGTGGAGAGCTTTGGAACCAGGCTCTCCTCCTTGGTGGAAAGTTACAGGCCACAGTCACTGATAGTTCAACAGACAGTGGTTCTGCTATGTATGGAGGACAGCAGTCCATGCTACTTTTTTTTTTTTTCTTTTGTAAGCTGTGCCACGCAGGCCCTTACTCACATTTTTTCTTATCTTTCATTTTAAACTGTCAGCTTGAATTACCATCACTTTACACCCAATTCAATGAACCTATTTTGAATGATTTCTATCATTTCATTCTTTCTCTTGTCTCAATAAAAGGTCTCTATGAAAAGTCCTTCTAGAAATTTCCAGAGAACATCCTTAGACCATCTCAGTAACTGTCATTGTCTTAGATCCTTTCTCCCCAGTCCTCAGCTTCTGCCTTCATTATGGCTGCAGTTCTTCATCGTGTAGCTCCTTGAAAGAGTTGGGCCTCTTCATCACTGCCCCCTGCTCCTGCTTCTAATCCCCTTTACCAATCACACACTGAGGTTGAGACCCATATGCCATTTAGAGAAATGATGCATTTGCTTTCAAAGAGCAAGTACAATGACTAATTAAGTCTTTCAGAGTTGTTCTTTCTTTTTATTGTTATTTTTTGAGACAATATCAAGTAGCTCAGTCTGTCTAAAACATACTATGTAGGCAAGGACAGACTTGAAATTTTGATGTTCCTGTTATCATCTCCTTATTTCTGTTTATGTGATTAGTGGATATTGAACTCGGGGTCATGCATGTTAGGCAAACCCTCTGTTGACTGAACCACATTCTCAGCCCTGTCTGATTCTTTTTCAGTTTTCCCTTGGCTGAAATCTCTGAACTTAATATTACACTAGAATAATTCCCTTACATAACACACATACACATTTATTCTTTTGAGATATTTAGATTTAACTTTATGCTTTCATACCATAAGCATATTATATGTTATGTTTGGGGCTAAAGTTTCTAGATAGATGAAAATAGAAAAAAACACATTCAATATGGATTTA
Source organism: Jaculus jaculus (assembly GCF_020740685.1). Lineage (NCBI taxonomy): Eukaryota > Metazoa > Chordata > Mammalia > Rodentia > Dipodidae > Jaculus > Jaculus jaculus. The sequence goes on from NW_025423493.1 coordinate 1,414,944, forward strand.
ACTAAACACACACACACACACACACACACACAAATACACACACACACACACACACAAAGCCAAGTCCGGAAGCTGGTGTGATGGATGAGTAGATAGAGATCCCATAGATAGCAGTAGTAAACCTCTACCATCTCAGAGTGCCTACTGGAAAAGGGTTACAGAGACATGAGAATCCTCTGAAAGCTCATAAATAAGCTAGCCTCAAAAACACAGCGGTGAACAATGAGGCCCTGCTACAGACAAGATCAAAGGCAAGAACTGCCAGGGAAAATTGTCCTCTAACCTCCACAAACACATCATGGTACATGCACACCCGATGCACTTAGCAATTTCACAGGAATGATTATGTACATAATCTTCACAGCTGTGAAAAGCATGAATGTAATTGTTTAGCTCTAATTCCTTAGCAATTGGCACATACTACAAATTGTTGCCTGGTGTGTAAATAAATGACATAACTAGTATGTTAGTGAACCTTTTGATAGTCACACTTCAGAGCTGCAGAATTTAGTACTGCAAAAATCACATAAAAATATTGGTGGGCTGGAGAGATGGCTTAGGGGTTAAGCGCTTGCCGGTGAAGCCTGTGAATCCTGGTTCGAGGCTCGATTCCCCAGGACCCATGTTAGCCAGATGCACAAGGGGGCACACACGTCTGGAGTTCGTTTGCAGTGGCTGGAAGCCCTGGTGTGCCCATTCTCTCTCTCTCTCTCTCTGCCTGCCTGTCTTTCTCTCTCTCTCTCAAATAAATAAATAAAAATAAACAAAAAGTATATTGGTAATATTTTAAGTAAATTTAAGTTTTTTGTGTTGGATGAAATTCACAGCTATCGTGGTCTACAGTTGGAATGTCTCAAAGAGGGAAAAAACAGCTTGCTGAAAACAACAGAGCTCTAACTGCCATCATAGATGTACAGAAAATGATGAAGTAGAGCTGGGCGTGGTGGCGCATGCCTTTAATCCTAGCACTCAGGAGGCAGAGGTAGGAGAATCACTGTGAGTTTGAGCCCACCCTGTCATTACATAGTTAATTCCAGGAGAGCCTGAGCTAGAGTGAAACCCCACCTCAAAAAACAAAGAAAGAAAAAGAAAGAAAGACAGAAAAAAGAAAATGTAAAGTAGAAGGCATTGGAATGGTGAGGTTGTAGGTAGACTTAGTTCCTTTGTTCCTTTGTGTTTATTTCATATTACAGTGAATAAAATTTGGAGTGTTCAATGCCCAAGAAAATCTGCACCCTTGAATTCAGAGGTAGAATCTTAATTCCCAATGACAAAGTAAAGTGTCTGAACAAGAGTGAGAACAAAAGAAGTGAGCTTGATGAAAACTCATGAATTGCATCAAGGGAAGGTTCATACCCCTTCATCACACCTATATATGCAGTGTGGGTTTGTGCACTAAATTGTCCCTTAGGCTACTTGCTGAGAGCATTCATTATTTGATAACAAATGAGGGAGCCTACACCTTATGTTTTTCTCAAACATATATGTTTTTACTAAGTGTCATACACCCAAGTCCCCCATATTCATTCTGTTGTAAAATGAGTATATCTACATGTAGGATTCAGTTAATTAACACAGTCAAAAAGTAACAACAACTAATTAAAAGTCACAAAATTACAGAAATAAACTGTGATTAACAGTTAATAGCCAGATATAGTAGATCACATGTTCAATCTCAGTGTTTGGAAACTTGCAGCATGATGATTGCAGTGAATTCCAGGTCAGAGCTTGACTGAGACTCTGCCTCAGAGAGTGGCCACTCTGCACAAGGAAGTGGCTCATAAGGGGCCACAGGTGTATAATTGCAGAAAGAGCAAAAGGAAGCTTAGTGAAATTATGGTCTATTGTAATTTTTCCATCTTATTTTGTGTATAAATGTGTTTTGCTTTATTGTTTTGATTTTTTATTTTAAATGTCAATATCTTTATTAGCATAATTCCTTCAACTTTTCAATGTTTTTTTTTTTTCTTTAGGTCAAGTTTCACTCTAGCTCAGATTGACCTGGAATTCACTATGTAGTCTCAGAGTGGCCTCGAACTCACAGTGATTCTCCTACCTCTGACTCCCAAGTGCTGGGATTACAGGTGTGCACCAATATACCTGGCTTCAATCTATTTTTTATTGACAACTTCTATACTTAAAGACAGTAAACGATATTAATTCTCTCCCCTCTCCCACTTTCCCCCTCACAACTCCACCCTCCACCATATCCCCTGCCTCTCTCCATTAGTCTCCCTTTTATTTTGATGTCGTCGCATTTTTCTCCTACTGTGATGGTCTTGTGAAAGTATTGCTAGGCACAGTGAGGTCATGGATATCGAGGCCAATTTCTGTCTGAACAGTTGCTTTGTAAGGAGTGGTGTCTTTCCTTTGGCTTTTACATTCTTTCCACCACCTTTTCTGCAGTGGATCCTGAGCCTTGGAGTTTGTGAAAGAGATGTTTCAGTGGAGGACACTCCTCTGTCACTTCTGCTCAGTACTATGTTGCCTTTTGGGTCATCCCTGCAGTGAGTGCCATCTGAAAAGTGACGCTTCTCTAAGTAGAAGTGAGAGCAGCATTAATATATGAATGTGAACATTACGTGTAGTGCTTTCAGGACAGTTTGGTGCAAATAATACATGCACTTAGCCAGACTAAAGCAGGCTTTATACCCCTAAGCCTCATGACCTCCCCTGCCACAGGCTTTTGATTAGGTTTTCAGTACCAGGCACATATTCCCTCCCATAGAGTGGGTCTCTAGTCCAATAAGAGAGCAGTTGGTTTCCTGCAGAGCCGACATGCCACTATTGCACCCATTCAGGCACTTGGCAAACAGGCTATGAAAAGAAAAACATTGTAGGAATGTGTTTCATGTCAGAAAACAAAAAGTAGATTGAGTGATATCCATCACTCTTTGTAACTTCACTCTTATGGCTCTAGGTACTTAAATGGAAAATGAGTAAGGGGGAAATTTTAAGGAGCTAATTGTTCAAAAGGAAAAGTTATGAAATGCAGACAGAATCTATGCAAGGAAAGTAGAATTAAAAAGTAAAAAGGAGATTAGTTTCAACAAAATGGTAGAATGGAGAAATCTTACTGAGTCTTTTATTATATGCAACTAACATGTTTAAAAATGTGCAAATATTCAGATATTCAACCAAATTTCTAACAAATTTCCAATAGTTATTTTTTTCCCTCCAACCCACACAAGTTGCTTTTCAAGTTTCTATTGGCCCTTCTCAGTCACATTAGTAATGGCATGTAAGTTTCCACAATACTATGTTCTTCACTGACCTGCACAGAATATGGTAGAATTGGAAGCATCCTGACTTCTTACAGGGCACAACCTAGAGATTCACCCAGCAAGTTGTCACAACCAAAAATGATGGTGGGCATTTCTACATGCCTCCAAGAGGCAGAGAAGATAACAAAATAATTTTTACATCAAGTGACAATGTCAAGATTATCTTCTTACACACAAAGGACCAAAAGAAATAGAGTAACGGGGCATGATAGATCAAGCTTGTAAATCCATGACACTGGAGCCTGGGCTGTGAATATTCCTGCAGCTGTGAGAGTAGCCTAGCCTACACCATGAGTTACATGTCAACTTGGCTTACAGAATAAGACCCTGCTTAAAACAAACAGAGGCTGGGGAAATGAAATGCACTTGCATGCAAAATATGCTGCCTAGGTTCAATTCTCCAGCACTGATGAATACCTGGATGCAATCTGAACTTCAGCTTCATCAGAAAGACAAAAGGGGGAGGCAAGGCCAGGCAAGGTGGAAGGCTACCCCATATAAGTGAAGACAAAGCCAGGAAGAAGGCAAGAGGGTTGGAAATGCAGACCTAGAGGAAGACAAGGCTAGGTGAAACATGAGGGGATCAAGGTTAGGGAAAAGCACGGCCATGTGAGCAGTGGACAAGGCCATGCCTAGACAGGCCAAAGGAAGGCAGGGGGTAAAGCAGAAGCAGGGTAGGCAGTTAAAAAAAAAAACAAGGATACAACACCTCTAAAGTGGCAAGTAGAATTGATCTCCCATTCACCCAACATAATTACAAAGCTATAGCAATTTTGGGACATGCATAGACCAATATTCCCCGAAGGAATCTCCCAAACTCTCTTGGAGAAGTTATCTGCAACTCACGGACTTAACATCTACAAAGAACAACCACAAAAAATCAAAACAATCCAGGAAATGCAAATGATGGGAAAGGGCCAATGGCATTCAGGGAAAGAGAACCTATGATCACTAAACAATCACATAATTAACCTCAAAACACACCCTCAAAAATGCAAAATGAAACAAAGATGTTGACCATTATTAATGATTATATGAATTCAAATTGTATTCTACTGAAGCTGATTCCTCTGCAGAGCTCTGGGAGACTTACATGGCCAAGGACTCACAAAGATATGGATCAACAGGACCTGAAAAGCTTATACTTAGTGGTCTTAGGTTTACAAAATTTACCACTGGTCTTAGTCTATGCAAGAACAGTCCAGATCATCAGGACTCAGAAGGTGACCTCTACAACCATTCCAACTGGAAATGTTCTGTTGCTGGAGACCTGCTCCACAGAAATCTTTGTGCTGGACACACAGGGGGAAGGTTCTGGAAGACAGATGGCAAGGGTGGAGTGTGGCCTCATTAGCACTGGGCACCATGTTCATCCAGAGTACTTACCTGTGAGGAACAATTAAATTGTCCTTAGGTCACATTCTCAAGTGTCATTCTGTCTTCTGCTTGGGGGTGAGGCTAGGCCTCAGACTCTCAGTCTCCCTCTCTAGGGAAACAAGCGGTGCTGAAGGTCCCTGACAGTTGGTAAGCACATGGGCTCCTGCTTTTGTTTCTGAAGACAAAAACCTCTGAAGTGTGGAGTGTGGGGTTCACAGGGACCCCTGCTTTCTTCACTGTGTGCATATGATATGTGCACCTTACCTCTTGTGGAAATGCCCCTCAGCCAATCCCCTCTCTGCTCCCAATCACTCCATCTGCTTGCAGAGACAGCCTCTGAAATGTCAGGTGTGAAGTGCTCCACAGTTTTAAGCAGGGAAAGTAACTCATGTCCTGGAAAGAAGGAGGTAAGATCAGTTATTAGCCAGGCATCAGGCTCACACCTTTAAACCCAGTAGTATGCAGGCTGAGGCAGGAGAATCACTGTTTGAGCCCAGCCTAGCAGACAGAGTGAGTTACAGGACAGCTTGGGATACATTGACTCACTATCTAAACCAAACAAACAAACATAAAGCTAAGGAGGCCACTCAGAGACCAGGCGAGTGCTCCCCTGCTCCCTGCCTGTGTGCATTTAGTCCCTGGGATAAAACACTGGCCCACATACACTCAGATTTGCAATCAGTCAAATTTGGCACTGATCTCACTCCATGCCAGCAATCCTGTGCCACTCTTAGTAGGGACGATGGAGCTGACTGCATACCAGCCCCTGGCACTGACAAGGTGACCCAGGCTCCAGGTAAGTGCACCACACCCCTTATGCACACACTCAGTCTCATGTGTACAACCTCAACTTGTGCACACGGAGACAGGGGTTCACGCCTATGAGGCACTGGCTTCATGCTCTGGCCTGCACAAGAGCTTTGCCCTGTGTTGGGAATCCAAAGCCAGTCACTTTCCCCAGTCTAGATCTACATGAAGACTACATATTCCAGGTGAATACCCATTCCAGTTAGCCATCTCAGATATGTGGACTGACCACCAGCCCACAATCACCTGAATCAAGATACACCAAGCCATGCAACATGAGCTCTGCAAGAGGAGTTGTTGCTGCATTGTCAGCAAGACAAAGAACTATCTGTAGATGGGCAATCCCCAATGCAAAACAAATGACACAAGAAACCAAGGCAAGATATACCCAACAAGAATGCCTAGTCCCACAGTGGAATACTCCAGTAAAACCTAGTTAGATGAGCTGGCAAAGTGGCTTAGTACTTAAAGCACTTGTCTGTGAAACCTAAGGACCCAGCTTCAATTCACTAGGACCCATATGCACCACATGGACAAAGTGGTGTATACCTGTAGAGTATGTTTCCAGTGGCGGGAGGCTCTGTTGTGCCCACTGTCCACCCCACCCCCAATCAAATAAAAAAGTAAAACAAAAAATTCAATAACTACTTAGAAAAAACTCCAAAGTATACAAAAGGGAATTTACCAAAAGCATACTTAACAAGTTTACTGAAGCCATGAACAAATGGATGAATGAAATGAAAGAGGAACAGCAAATACACCTCAACAGACAGCTGAGTAAAATGGAACACGATCAAGAAGACCTGAATAAAAGACTGAATAAGATGAATGAGTACCAATGAATGGGAATAAAAAAAAAATGAACTCACATAGGACATGATCACATGCAGGAATGAATTTGTAGTAAAATGATGAAAGTCAAACCAAGAAATGAAAATGGAGCTAATAAAGAAATTGATATATTGAAGGAAAAACTTAGAATGAAGCTGAGTATGGTGGCTCACACATTTAAACCCAGAACTCAAAAGGCAGGGGTAGGAGGACTGCCAGGAGTTTGGGGCCACCCTGAGATTACATAGTTAATTACAGATAACCTGGGATAATGCAAGACTCTACATAAAGAGAGAGAGAGAGAGAGAGAGAGAGAGAGAAGGAATGAAGGAAGGAAGGAAGGAAGGAAGGAAGGAAGGAAGGAAGGAAGGAAGAAAAGAAGGAAGGAAAAGGGAGGGAAAGAGAGAGAGAAAGGAAGGCAGAGAGGAAAAAAAGAAGGAAGAAAGGAAGAATGAAGGGAGGGAGGGAGGAAGAAAAAAGGAAGAAATAACACATCTTAAAGGCTTCCAAGTATCAGTAAATGCTGGATATGGTGGAGGAAATGAGGAACCCTCATCCACTGTTGGTAGGAGTGCAAAATTCTTCACAAACTAGGAAAATCAGTATGGACATTTCTAAAAATCAAAATATATCTACTGTTTGACCTAGTTATATAACTTATGGACACAGCCAAAATACTATAGTCTTTCCCATAGAGACACCTGTTTAACCACATTATTTGCTACTCTAGACATAACATTTAGGAAATAGAATCAACCCAGATGCCGATCAGCTGATGATTAGAAAATGAAGATGTGGTACATATACACCACAGAGTTTTACTCAGTGGTAAGAAAAAATAAATTATGATATTGGCAATAAAATACAAGGATCTTGAGAAAGTTCTACTAAGTGAGGTTATATAGGCTTAGAAAGAAATATGTCCCATGTTCTTGCTTATATGCAGATCCCAACATGGAAGTTTGGTTTATTTAGAACTTCTAGTAAGCTTCAGTAATACTGGTAAGGAAGCTAGAATAAAGTTTCTAAAGAGAAAAAGCACGGAGGGAACAGAGGAGGTTATTACTAGGGAGGCAATTAAAGGGAAAGAATAAAAGTGTTGGGTGAACATGGAGGTGAATGGGTAAAGGAGGGAGGGAGGAGAAATCCACAAAACTAATGATGAAACCTTCCTCAGATAAGTAAAAGAATGTTATTTAAAAAAAGAGAGGGATAGTTGGGCACAAGTACCTAAAACCACAGGCTCTTGCTGGTAAATACCAATGCCAAAATGGGAATACTCAACATAAAGAACAAAGGTCAGAGAGGCCCATGAGGTCACAAAATTAATACAGACCATTGCAAAAGCACTTGGGTTACCCACCAGAAAGGCCTATTGCTTAAGATACCATAGGCTACAGTTACTTGAAATGAATGGATGAAAGTCACTAAATAGTGTGAACGAGTAATGAATCCTATAAACTACAAAATCATCTGGCTAAGGTAATGTGTCTATACTAGTGTAACATTGACACACAAGCTATGGGGGTAATCAACTGCTCTCTGACCGGATATGAGGGAAGATCAGTGGAAGGCAATTCATATTTGAATTGAGAGTCAAGTCAGAGCCTATAGCTTGGAAAGTCAGAGACCCTAGAGGGAAGATCTCACTGTACTTTGGCTAAAAGGAGAAGTGATGCCCATCAAAAGTCACCAAAGTGCCTACACTTATACCCTATGATCCATTCTGATCTCAAACTTACCTTTTTACAGATGGCAGCAAATAAAAGGGAAACCCAGGACTTATTATTGTGACAAGAAAAGAAAGCCAATTACTTAGCACAAGATGAGTCATCTCTATCACATCTGACAGGGCCCAGGAAACATTACAGAGGAAGTGATGGATGAAGTATGAGTGCTGTTCTCACTGCTAGCCCAGAACCTCCTACAGGGATATGGGTGTATATGGTGAGGATTCTCAAAACTCATCAACACAGGAAATCAGGGGCTGCTGTGAGTTTAACAGTAAAGGAGACTTGTATCAAGCCCTCCACGGCTCAGGTAACATTGCAGAAGAGGGGACAGAAGGAATGTAAAAGCCACAGGGTGGGAAAAGTTTTTTTTTTTTTTTTTGAGGCATTGTGCCTCCTCACTACAGAAACTAAATGGTGCATTAATGACCCCAAAATAATGTCTGATAATCTCACTGAGCAGGGACCTCAGTGAAATGGGACTGTGCAAGGAACATAATTATATAATTCATGGGAAATAAGCACTTTGCAATATGTTTTTTTATTTTATTTTTTTTACTGTAAAACTTACTTTTTATTGAAAAGTCATCTTGCGCTCATGCTAGCTGTTTTCTGTTTTGCCACACATTAATGTTAAAGATTAAATTACTGCTTATGTGCAAGTAGTGTGTTTTCCCCATGTGGGAACACTGATTATAAAAAGGATGACATACCACATGAATTAAGTGGGTTTTTTTTTATAATTTCATACATTGCATATTTATTTATTTATTTTTAATTTAATTTATTAGTTTTCTTTTCAGTAAATACAGGCAGTTTGGTACCATTATTTAGGCTCATCTGTGATCTACCCCCTACCACTAGACCCTCCTTGTTAATGAAAATGGGTCCTGCATTGTGGAGTTAGCCCCCAGTTATTGGTATGATAAATGTCTCTGCAAATCATGACCCAACATGTGACTCTGAAAGGGGCCCAACTGAAACTAAGGACAACTGGCGAAATAAGCAAGGGTGATGTGAACCGGATACCAGCACAAAGGGGAAGGAGATCAATGCAGAGAAAAATCAACTCCTACCAAATCAGAGAGCCAGAGCCTCAGAGGCCCCCAACACCTCAGCACTGAAGCGGACCAAAAATGAACCCAACATGGCTCAGGGTTTTTTGTTTTTTTTTTTTTAATTGAAACCTAGCAAATTGTCTAGTTACATTTCCCCACAAAACCACAGACTGGGTAATAACTAAGTCTCTAGGCAACATATTCAAAGCTGTAATTAAAAATTTAAAAAAAATCCACTCCCCAAAAAATGATAATGAAAGAAAAACCAAACCCCAGTCTTCAGGTTCAATGAAGAGAACCCAGCTACACATGAGCTAATCAAGAGCAGTGTTCTGCTTGGCTCAGGAGGCTGGAGACATCCTAACAACTCCAGTCAGAGCATTAACTTCAGGTTGTCTGCTTCCAGTTTCCAATTCTTGAATAAAGATCCTAGTTTTTCTATTATAAAACCCCTCTTAGAAGTTGTTTTATTTACAAAGGCAACTCTGAAAAGTTCACTGAAGTTAACTGGACAATAAACCAGGCAGAAATCGCTTTACAAAAAACAGAAGAAGCCCAAGATGCCACTCTCTCCAGAGAAACCATAGCTCAGTTTTATCGAGAGTAAAGAAAGACAACTTTCGCTCACACTTGAAGGAACTCTGCCTTTAACTTGGAATCTGTACTCAGACTCCACATGCAAGGAGGACACTATTATGCTAATACAATTGATTTGCTGCTGCATTTCCCTACTGTGTGTCTAATACTAACATCATAAACAGAGGAGTACAAGTAGTATTTGGAACAATCCTTATAGTGTTACAGTGTCAGGCACAACCTTTTATTTCTCTTCACACCACTGGTTCTCTTTGTGCACTTGGGCCTCTTCCTCTTTGGTAAAGTCATTTTTGATATTGAAGGTTTTGCGGATCTCCTCAGGAGTCTTCCCCTTAATCATATTGGCAGCAGTCTTACATGTAACATCCAGCAAACCCTTGATGTCTAAGTAGTTTGCAGCCAGAATAAGTTCAAAAAGTGTTCCTTGGTCAACTTTCAGGAATTTTTGGTCCCACCCAGGGATATCATCAGTCCGCTTCTCTTTGGTGGGTGCACCACTGACTGACCTTTTTTAGTATTGCTGCATTAACATTTGGTAGGGGAACTGGGTCATCATCTCCTTCATCATCCATTCCTAAATCTTCCAACATGGTTTTGATGGTCACAGACTGCTTGGCAATTTCTACATCAACTTCAAATATCTCTCCATCGGAACTTTGCAACTTAATTGAAGGCATGGCGTTAGGAGTCAGCACCATGGGCCGAGGCCGACGGAATGGCATCCGCACACGGGAGAAAAAGAGGGAGGACAAGGCCACCGCAATATATTTTTATATTAAAGAGCTCAATTAAAAATATGAAAAGAGAGCAGGGAATGGGATGGAAGAGAAGAGGGGTGGGAGAAGGCTTAATTAAGTTTTTTAGATGTTTTGAGGGCTGGAGAAATTGCTTATTGGTGAAAGTATTTGCCTGTGAAGCCAAAGAACTCATGTTTGAATCTCCACTGGCCACATAGGCAGATGCAGTTCCTCAAGTGTGCAATGCTGCACATGCCCACAAGGGGGTGCACGTGTCTGGAACTTGTTCACAGTGAATGAATCCCTGACACACCCATTCTCCCTGCCTATCTTTCACCTTTCTCTCTCAACAAATTTAAAAAGTTTTTGAGTAAGCCATGTAGAAACCTACTTCCCCACTAGCATATAAATATATGAAGAGAGAGAGAGAGAATATGAGTAATTTGGATGGGGTAGAAGTTTCCTGTGAAGGTAGACAAATGATGTGCTTAAAAGCCAAAGGTTATTATTAGAAAACTTTCAGTACCAAGGGTTGGATAATTTCTAGTGAGGTTTTCACTAAGGAGGCCCCTGATGCCCCCACAAACACTGAAGACTATGGCCAAGGTCTTTGGTTGCCCACCAGAATTAGATGGCAAGATCCTACTGCTGAAGACTCCATATGCCTGTGCTGAAGGTAATTGAGAAATGTAGCTGCAGGTGATCTGAAAGCCTTTTCTATGTTGACTAGCTGTCTAGATGCTGAAAAGAGCTATGCACCTTGTTTGGTGAGAAGTCATTGATGTTATTAACCAACAATGTACTCTGCAAGCTTGATGGCTGGCCAGCCAGGCCAAATGTACAACTGGTGCAATGGTGGCATGCCTGTTATGGGTGAACGAAGTGCTCTCTGATTGGATTTGAAGATTGTTCCAAGGGAAAGTATTGATGGCTAGTACTGAAAACTTAATGAAAATCTATTGCTAGGCAGGACACAAACCCTTGAGGGAAAATTACTACTGTTATCAGGTTAAATGGATATATTTTACCCACCAATATGCCCTCTAGATATATACCTTTATGACCACATATTAGTGCTACTCTCACATTTGGTTAGAGACACTTTTCTTTTCAAGACCACTGGGATGATTCAGATCTTGCCACCATGTTGAGAAGAATTGACAGTGGAGTGTTCAGTACTAAATGGAACATATCTACTATACCCTCCAAGGCTGAGGGACCACTGCAGAAAATATGGCAGAAAGAATTTAAGAGCCAACTGCCTACTATGCTGTCTTCTGGAATGAAAGTGGTCATAATATTCATGGCCTCACAGTGGTTGATGCTGCCTACGTAAGACCTGAAAAATAAGAGGAAAAAATTACTGCATTAAAATAGAAGAGAGTTGTAGGAAAGTAAAAGAAATTCAGGAGACAGGATATTTGGAAACATGAAAAGAAAGGGTTGTGAGAGGAAGCTGTGACCATATTGTCTACTTGTATGGAAATTGTCAATAAAAATTTTTAAATGCAATAAATATAGGGAATATGCATAATGGATGAAAATGCCCACCTATTAAAAATTTGAACATGATATATAAAGAACTCAAAACACAGCAATACAAAATCAAACAAGGGATATAAATGGTATATGGAATTGAACAGAGGGTTCTCAAAAGAAGACGTACAGATGGCCAATAAATATTTCAAAAAAGTATTATACATTTTAGCCATCAGGGAAATGCAAATTAAAATGACTTGTGGTCTGGAGAGAGTTGTGACTGACTGCTCTCTGACTCCATTTGAGGTTTACTACATGAAAGTGAATCTATGCCTGATAATAAAACCCTATTCAAGTAATCTATGATTTGGGGCTGGAGAGAAGGGTTAGAAGTTAAGGCACTTGCATGTGAAGCCTGGGGATTCAGGTTTGATTCCCCATACCAATGTAAGCCAGATTCACTAGGTGGTTCCTGCTTGGGAGTATTTTTTTGCAGTGGCTACAGGCTTCCCCCCACCCCATCTATCTCTGTTTATGCGTCTGCCTTTCTCTTTTTCAAATAACTAAATTAAGCATTTAAAAAGTTTATGGTTGGAAAGACATAGTCCCTGAAGGAAGCTATTAGGGTGATGTGACTAAATGAATATGTTATACCTACCAAATTTCTCTCTTGGTGACTATTGAGGAGGCACTAAAGTCATCAGAGTTATGAGAAAAAGTGACTGCTGTGATGGAGAGATGGCTTAGCGGTTAAGGGGCTTGCCTGTAAACCAAAAGACAAAGGTTCAAGTCCCTAGAACTCATATAAGCCAGATGTACAAGGTAGTGTTTGCATCTGGAATTTGCTTGCAGCAGCTGGAGGCACAGGTGTGCCCATTCTCTCTCTCTCTCTCTCTCTCTTGTTCTCTCTCTATTTCTTTATCTGTCATAAATAAATAAATAATAAATAAATAAATAAATATATTTTAAAAATAAAAAGTGACTGCTGAGTTCTCAACACTAAATTAGACATCAATGGCACCTAATGCAAAGCTCAGGAACAACACAGAAGAGGTGCTAAAAGGGCTTTGGAAAGCTATCTTCTGGACACCTTGCACTCTGCATTCATGAGCATACTTTTTATTCATGACTTCACAGCAGGTGTCATCACTTGCACAAGACTGCCATGATATTGGACACATCAACATTTCCAGGTGAATGATGAAGGAGGTCAAAAGGACATCAAAATAGAAGAGGGACAAGCTTGATAAGAAGTACTTCAGTGGAAGGACAATACAAAAGAAAGAATTAAAGATGAAAAGAGAAGAGAATTATGATCAAAGTACACTATGGACCAGCATGGAAACTGTCAATAAAAGTATTTTGAAAAGGTACAAATAAAGGGATTGAGAAGATGGCACAGCCACTAAAGTTGCTTGGCTACAAACCATGTTCAGTTCTCAAATCATGCATATGTAAGCAGATGAAAACACTGACAAAATAAATTCTCACATTCGTTTACAGCAGCAAGAGAACTTCTGCACTCATACTTCTCCTACACATATAAATAATCAATAAAAACACACATAAAGTAATAAATAATCCTTAATGTACAAGAAAATTAATGAGGTCAGAAATCTAGTTACATGCTGGAGAGATTGCTTAATGGTTAAGGCTCTTGCCTGCGGAGCCAAAGGACCCAGGTTCGATTCCCCAGGAACCATGTAAGCCAGATGCAAAAGGGACACACATATCTGGTGTTCGTGTGCAGTGGCTAGAGGTCCTGGTGTGCCCATTCTCTCTGTGTGTCTGTCTCTCTTCTGTCTCCCTGCTTGCAAATAGATAAATAATTAAAAAAAAATCAACACCTTTAATCACAGAAATAGGAAGGCAAAGGTTCAAGGATCCCTGGAATTCAAGGCCAGCCCTAGACTAGAGAGTAAGTTCCACATCAGATTCTGTTAGAATGAGTCCCTATCTAGAAAACAAATAGAGAAATGTACACACATAGTAAGCTCTGCATGAATGTACCTACAACTGAATGAACTTCCTGTAAGTGAGCAAAAAATCTTAATAAAGATGTGCCCAATGAATCAGAAATCAAACCACTGAAAACTTGCCCATGACAAATAATGATTCACCTGTAAGGCCAATGCCTGTGAATAAAGCAAGACCCTTTCTAAGAAAAAAAACAAACAAACTACCTCTAGCATTAATATTATTAGAGGCATTACCTGTTTGTTGACACATCTTAAAGAACTGCAGTAGGTAACATAATCATTTTTCCTTTAATTGGGGACTTGTATGAATGACTAAATGGAGGATAATTATCTCTTACTTCCAACCAGTGTAATTGACCTGCCAGTGAAGAGTCTGGAATAATTTAATAGTTGAGAATATCTTCTGGATCTAAAACTTTTTAATTCCCTATCAAAACTTTATCCTCATAGACTAATCAATAAAAAACAGAATTAATAATTTTGGTTGAAGTAGCTTAGGAGAACAAAAACTCCTCTGAATGAATTTAACAGACCTATTACTGTTATAAATTGACCCAATAAAATTGATCAAACCAAGTAACCCCATGATAAGAGCACTAGCCCATTATAGACTCCAGCAATAGGGTTTATGACCTCAAGGCTGGATTAGGGCATCCCAAAGGCATCTGTCCTCACTAACTCATACATGAGAATAAACATGACTGGTTTTAATGAACTGGCATTTAGCTATAATGTCATTGACAGAAACCAACCATGCCCTCCCTGATCTGAGGGAAATCTAAAGTAGTGTCTGGTTTTGATGTAGAATAAACTTCAGACCTGTAAAGAGTATTTTTTTTTTTATTTGAGAGTGACAGACACAGAGAGAAAGGCAGATAGAGGGAGAGAGAGAATGGGCGCGCCAGGGCTTCCAGCCTCTGCAAATGAACTCCAGACGCGTGCACCCCCTTGTGCATCTGGCTAACGTGGGACCTGGGGAACCAAGCCTCGAACCGGGGTCCTTAGGCTTCACAGGCAAGCGCTTAACCGCTAAGCCATCTCTCCAGCCCCTGTAAAGAGTATTTTTATTGATGAACATGTAAATATTATTCTTTATAAATGTCCAAACTACTACTATATTTTTAGGTACTTTTATAATTCCCTTATTCAAGAATGATTAATCTTAGATTTCATAAATAAAACGTTAATCTTGTTATTTCTATTTTTATGAATTTAAGCATCATACCCAAGGTTCCAATATAATCAATTAAGGAATAAAATATTTGAAAATTTTTTCTACCCCTAGCATTAACTCTTTGAATATGATATGTATTATTACATATTGTGACATTTTATAATACCCCTTATATGCAGAAATATGTTTGAAAAAGAAGAGTCACTTTGATCAGGCCATAGAAGCACATGCCTTTAGGACCAGCCCTATGGAGGTTTAACCTGGTTGGTCACCATGAGTTTGAGGCCAGCCTGAGGTACAGTGAGAGTCTGCCTCAACAATAAATTCAGAGTTACTCTGATAGAAGAAACCACAGAGGATTAAGCCTTTTTATTACTAGAATGTTAGGATTTGAACCTATTCTTAAATATGTCTATACTACAAAGGCTGCTATAAGTGGAATCAGATAATTAAGCTGACAGGCCCATCCACTGAAACTGTTGGTTTGTATCCTTCCTGTACACAGAAAATTTTTGAGTAATGTCTACTTTAATAACAGTAATCTAAGGGTCCCTAATCACCATCTTAGTTATCATGCTTTAGTTATATTAGCAGGCCTTGAAATGCACAAGTTAGTAATTATCACAATTCTAATAAAAATATCAAAGTCCATCCCCACATAAGTAGCAGGGGAGTATTTTCAGACACAAGCAACCACCTCAATCCTTCTCTACCAGCCATTTGAATCACATTATACATTCAAGGCCAGGGACATTTACATAAATAAGAAAAATTATATCCCTGATCATAACATTATCACTAGTAATGAAACTGGGCCTGTTACCATTCCAATTCTGAAAACCAGAAGCACTCAAGAGGTAGCATTAACACATTTTAAAACTATTACCAGCATCACAGAAACTAATACCTTCTAAACCCTACAATTTATCTAAATTATTGGTAGCTGAGGAAGATGAAGACAAACACAATCATGAAAAATCCCATTTTTAAATTTTATTTATTTATTTATTTATTTGAGAGCAACAAACAGAGAAAGAGAGAGAGAGAGAGGGGGGGGAGGGAGGGGGGGAGGGAGGGAGAGAGAATGGGTGCACCAGGGCCTCCAGCCACTGCAAAGGGACTCCAGACACCTGCACCCCCTTGTGCATCTGGCTAACGTGGGTTCTGGGGAATCGAGCCTCAAACCAGGGTCCCTAGGCTTCACAGGCAAATGCTTAACTACTAAGCCATCTCTCCAGCCCTGTGTTTGTTTGTCCTAGCTTTTCAACCACCCCTGCCCCCTGCTCCCAACATGGCCTTTTTTTCCCACTGCCTGGGTGACCTAGTGTAACCAGACCCTTCTCCTGCTCTTGATTGGCCCCTGGCCTGGCCTGTCTTGGCTTTTCTTCCCTTTTGCCTACCTGGCCTTGCTTTCCACCTGGACTGACCTTGCTTTTCTCCCTTTCTTGCCTGGACATGCCTTCCCCTTGCTTGGCCTCATCTTGTCTTCCCCAGCCCTAGCCTGCCTTCTCTTACTCTCCCTCAGGCCTATGTTGCCTTACGCCTGCCTTCTGTCTGGACTTCATTCTCTTGGCCTTCCTCATTACATGGTGTCAGGTCCTCTGTTTCCCTGCTTTGCCTCAAGTGTGGTCTTGTCTGGCCTGGCCTTCTCCTGAATGGATTTGCCTTCTGCCCTTCCTTTTCTTGTCTGGCCTGTTCTCCTGTCCCCTCATCTTTGCACTTTCCCGTCCTTCTCCCTTGTCTGACCGTGCCTTCCTCCTGCCTTTCTCATGCCTCCTTCCACCTGCCCTCACCTTCCTTCTGGCTTGGCTTAGCCTTGGTTCCCCCAGTCCTGGCCTGGATAATCCCTTGCCTTCCCCTTGGCCTGGCCTTTTCTGGTCTGTTTTTTAATTTTCTCCTTCCTTGTCTAGCTTCTTGCCTATCTTTCACCTTGCCTGTTCTTGTTTGGCCTTATCTTTTCCCTTGCCATGTCCAGCATTGCTTTCTCCCCTTTTGTTGCATTTCACCTGTCCTGGTCTCACATTTTCAGGTCCAAGTGTGACCTTGTTTTCACCCTTGCCTTGCACTCCATACTTTGTGGCCATTGCTCGCTGGAGCTTGCCTGACATCCTTTGCTGTCCACCTTGCCTGGTCTCTCCTTTCCTTTCCTTTTTCCTTTCCCTTTTCCTTTCCTTTTTCTTTTCCTTTCCCCTTTCCTTTCCTCTCCTCTCCTCTCCTTTCCCCTTTCCTCTCCTTTCCCCTTTCCTTTCCTCTCCTCTCCCCTCCCCTGCCCTCCCCTCTTCTCCCCTCCCCTCCCCTTTCCTTTCCTTTCCTTTCCTTCCTGTGTCCTGGCCTGGCATGGTTTTCACACTTACTGGGCCAGGCCTTGCCTGTTCCTTTGCTCCCTCCTTTGCCTTCCTTTTGCCTGACTTGGTCCATCCTTCTTACTTGCCTAGTCTGGCTTTGTTTATCCCTGTCTGTTGTCCCTGGCCTTGGCCAGTTCTCACTCTTGCTTTACCTGGCAGTTGTCTTTACTATAAGATTGTTTTCCCATGACCTTGCCTTCTTACTTCCTGTCTGATGATTTTGTATCTCAATACATGGTGGAGTTATCTTAGCTCTTTTTTTTTTTAAGGTAGGGTTTCACTGTAGCCCAGGCTGTCCTATAACTCACTCTGTCACCCAGGTTGGGATCAAACAGTGATTCTCCTGCCTCAGCCTGCATACTACTGGGTTTAAAGGTGTGATCTGCTTTCTGGCTAATGACTGATATTACTTCCTTCTTTCCAAGACATGAGCTACTACTCCTACTCAAAGCTGTGAAGCCCTCTGCACCTTACATTTCAGAGGCTGTCTCTGCAAGTGGATGGAGTGATTGGGAGAGAAAGTGGGTTGGATGAGGGGTACTTCCATGAGATGGAAGGTACACATCATATGCACACAGTGAAGAAAGTAGGGGGCTCCCTGCACCCCACACTCCACACTTCAGAGGTTTCTGTCTTCAGAAACAGAAGCAGCAGCTCATGTGGTTCCCAAGTGGTAGGGAGCCTCAGCACTACTTGTTTCCTGGGGCATTGGGCAATATGGGTGGGGATCAGCTGCCTATAAAAGGACACTGAAATAGTCCAAGGCCTAGCCTCACTCCTTAGCAGAAGACAATGACACTTGAGAATGTGACCTAAAGATAATTTAGTTCCTTCTCACAGGTATGTAATCTGGATTAACATGGTGCTTTCTGCTGGTGAGGCCACACTCCACCCTTGAAATCTGTATTCTAGCACCTTCCCCTGTGTATCCAGCATCCACAAAGTATCTGTGGAGCAGGTCTCCAGCCACAGAGCATGTCCAGTTGGAATGGTTGTGGAGGTCAATTCCTGAGTCCTGAGTCTGTTCTTGTAAAGACAAAGACCAGTGGTAATTTTTGTAAAACTAAGACCATTAAGTGCAATCTTTTCAGGTTCTGTTGTCAGTTCTTGGCCATGTAAGTCTTCCAGTGGTCTGCAGAAGAATCAGCTTCAGTAGCATGAAATTTGAATTCCTATAATCATTAGTAAGGGTGAACATTTTTGTTGCATTTTGCATTTTTGAGGGCATGTTTTGAGGTCAATCAGTTGATTGTTTGGTGGTCATAGGTTTTCTTTCCTGAATGCCATATTCCCTTTCCCATCACTTCATTTTTTTGGATTTATCTTACATTTTTATGGTTGTTCTTTGTAGATGTTAATTCTGTGGGTTGCAGATTACTTCTCTGAGAGTATTGAGGAGATTCCTTTGGGGAATATTGGTCTATGCAAGTCTCAAAATTACTACTGATTTGTAATGATCTTGCATGAATGGCAGATCAATTGTACTTGCCACGTTAGAGGCATTTGATCCTTATTGTTTTATTTAAACTGCCTATCCTGGTTTTGCTTTACTCCCTGCCTTCCTTTGGCCTGTCTAGGCATGGCCATTGCTTACATGGCCCTGCTGTTCCCTAACCTTAATCCCTCATGTTTCACCTAGTCTTGTCTTCCTCTAGGTCTGCATTCCTCTTCCCTTGCCTTCTTCCTGGCTTTGTCTTCACTTACATGGGATAGTCTTCCACCTTGCCTGGCCTTGCCTCCCTTCCTTGTCTTTCTGCTGAAGTTGAGCTTCAGTTTCCACCCGGGTATTCATGCGTGCTGGAGAATTGAACCTAAGTAGAGGCTTTACAAGCAAGTGCATTTCATTTCCCCAGCCTCTGTTTTAAGCAGGGTCTTATTCTATAGTCCAAGTGGACATGTAACTCATGGTGTTGGCTAGACTAGCCTTACAGCTGCAGGAATATTCACAGCCCAGGGTCCTATGTCATAGGTTTACCAGCTTGATCTAACATGCCCCATTTACTCTATCTCTTTTGGTCATTTGTGTGTAAGAAGATAAACTTGACATGGTCACTTGATGTAAAAAGTATTTTGTTATCATCTCTGTCTCTTGGAGGCATGTAGAAATGCCCACCATCATTTGTGGTTGTGACAACTTGTTGTGGGAGACTCTGAGTAGTGCCTGGTAAGAAGTCAGGATGCTACCAATGCTGCCCTATTCTGTGCAGGACAATCAAGAACAAAGTATTGTGGAGACCTAAATACCATACTAATGTGAATGAGAAGGGCCAAGAGAAACTTGAAAAGCAGCTTCTGTGGACTGGAGAAAAAAAAAAGTAACTATTACATATTTGTTAGAAATTTGGTTGAATATCTGAATCTTTTGCACATTTTTAAACATGTGAATTGCATATAGTAAAAGACTAGAGTAAGATTTCTCAATTCTACCATTGTGTTGAAACTAATTTAGTTTTTACTTTCAAATTCTACTTTCCTTGCATTTATTCTGCCTGCGTTTTATAACTTTTCCTTTTCAGCAATTAGCTCTTTAAAATTTTCCCCTTTCTTATTTTCCATTTAAATATATAGAGCCATAAGAGTGATGTTACAAAGAGTGATGGATATCACTCAATCTACTTTTTGTTTTATGACATGAAATACATACCTACAATGTTTTTCCTTTTCATAGCCTGTTTGCTACATGTGTTTCTTAGTATCCACTCATTTACCTGTTTGGCTACATAGTGTTTCCTTTTTTGAAAAAAAAATATTTTTTTGCAAGGAGAGAGAGAGAGAGAGAGAGAGAATGGAAATGTCAAGTACTCTAGCCACTGCATACAAACACTAGACACATGTGCCCCTTGTACATTTGGCTTACATGGGTCTTGGGGAATTGAACCTGGGTCATTTTGCTTAACCGCTAAGCCATCTCTCCAGCCTAGTTTGGTATTTCTTCATATGTGAGTGATATTTCATTTCTGGGATTATTCATTATTGTTGAACAAAAGTGTGTTAATTTTTTTAGAAAAAGATTTTGGATATGAAAACAAAAATGTTAACCTGATTCTCATTCTGAAATTGCTCATGATTTTTTTCAGAACTTCATGACTTAACAGAAGTGAAATCAAATGGAATCATGTGATTATTTAACTCAAGAACTGACACTATGCTCATTCACAGGTTGGCTTTAGGAGTGCTGTGTAAGTTATCCACAATCCACCTCTTTTTCAGACTAGGTCTTTATTTTCATTTGAGTTCACCAACTCACCAAGTAGTAGGTTGGCGGGCCAGTGAGCTCCAGAAATTCTTCTGTCTCCTCATACCTGAAGGTCACAGAAAAGCACAATGTGTTATTTTCCTTACATTCTAGATTTACCACAGAGGTGCTTTCTCTAACTCTAGACCTGTTACCTGTGTAATTACTCTAAATTTGGTGTAGCCAAAGATGTAAAACTCTTCACTATTCATTTCTCATCTGAATATTTTCTCTTTGCTATTCTTCCTTAAGTCACCAACATTTGTCCTTTTAATCTTCTTCCATGTGGAAACTCAGGGTGGACATAATGGGTGTTCCTTCTAAATTTCCCTACGTAAGCTTCTAGATCTACTTTCCATGCACTTGCAGCTTTACTTTAACCTCTCTTCAAAAGCTTCAATTTCTCTGAAATCAACTTCATGAACTTCCTTCCATGTACTTGCAGCTCTACTATAGCCTTTACCTAAAACAATCAATTTCTCTTAAATTAATGTCATAGACAATGTTGTGTTTTCCACATGAGTGTGTGTTTCCTGCCTCCCAAATATCTATGATTCTGCTCTAGCCTCCTTTCCTAGACTGTGATCTCCCTTAAATAAATCCTATAATTTGTGATTTCTCCCATAAATAAACTTAAGAGTTCATAATTTGTCCTTCTTGATTCAGCCTTTATTTATTCTTCATTGAATATAGGAAAGAATGCAAAACTTGGGACTTATAAATTGTGGTGAACAATTCTCTAAAATAGGCCATATATTAAGAACACAAAGCAAATCTTAAGAAACACAGGAAAACTGAAGTAATGCCTTGCATTCTGTCTGACCACAATGGACTCAAACTACAAATCAATAGCAAGAAAAGCTATAGAGCATACACAAAATCATGGAAACTAAACAATGCACTACCAAATGATGAATGGGTCAATGATGAAATCAAGAAGGAAAACAAGAAATTCATAGAGTCCAATGATAATGAGAACAACCATACCAAAACCTTTGGGAGACAATGAAGATACTCCTAAGAGGGAAATTGTAGCTTTAAGTGCCTATATTAAGAAATTATAAAAGTCTCAAGTAAACAACCTAATGCTTCACCTTAAAGCCATGAAAAAGAAGAACAAGGCAAACCAAAAATCAGTAGATGGGAAGAAATAATAAAGATTGGGGCAGAAATTAATGAAATAAAAACCAAAAAAAATAACCCAAAGAATCAATCAAACAAAGAGTCGGTTCCTTGAAAGGATAAACAAGATTGACAAACCCTTAACAAATCTGATGAAAAGGAAGAGAGAAGAGACACAAATTAATAAAATTAGAGATGAAAAATACAGCATCACAACAGATACCAGAGAAATTTAAAAAAATCATAGGGACATACTATAAGAACATATACTCCACTAAGTTTGAAAATATGAAAGAAATAGATGAGTTCCTTGATTTATATGACCTACCTAAATTAAATCAAGATTGATCACTTAAATATACCTATAACAAGTATAGAGATCCAAGCAGCTATCAAAATATCCCAACTAAAAAATGTCTAGGCCCAGATGGATTCACTGGTGAATCTTCCCAGACCTTCTGGAATGAATTAATACCAATGCTTAAGCTTTTCCATACAATAGAAAAAGAAGGAGTCCTACCAAAGTCCTTCTAGGTAGCTAGCATCACTCCGCTACGAAAACCAGGCAAAGATAGAACAAAAAGAAAAAGAAAAAGAAAATTACAAATCAATCTCCCTCATGAACAGAGATGCAAAAATTCTCAACAAAATATTGACAAACAGAATACAGGAATATATCAGAAAGATCATTCACCCCGTCCAAGTAGGCTTTATCCCAGAGATGCAGGGATGTTTAAACATATGCAAATCAATAATTGACTGAAAGACAAAAATCACGTGATCATCTCATTAGAAACAGAGAAAACATTTGACAAAACCCAATGTCCCTTCATGGTAAAAGTCCTACAGAGAGTGGGAATAGAAGGAACATATCTCGACATAATAAAGGTTATTTATGACAAGCCTACAGCCAACAAAATACTAAATGTGGGAAAAATGGAAGCTTTTCCACTAAAATCAGGAGCAAGTCAAAGGTGTCCACTGTCCCCACTTTTATTTAATATAATACTAGAAGTGTTAGCCATAGCAATAAGACAAGAGATACACATAAAGGGTAACAAATTGGAAAAGAAGAAATCAAGTTATTATTTGCAGGTGACATGATTCTATACATAAAGGACCATAAAGACTCTACCAGCAAACTGTTAGAGCTGATCAAAACCTATAGCCATGTAGCAGGATACAAAATAAATACACAGAAATCATCATCCTTCCTATTTGCTAACAACAAACACACAGAGGATGAAATCAGAGAATCACTCCCATTCACAATTGCATCAAAAAAAGTACCTTGGAATAAACCTAACCAAGGAAGTGAATGATCTCTACAATGAAAACTTTCTTTTTTTGGTCATTTTTATTTATTTATTTCAGAGTGACAGAGAGAGAGAGAGAGAGAGAAAGAGGCAGAGAAAGAAAGAGAGTGGGCATGCCAGGGCCTCCAGCCACTGCAAACAAACTGCAAATGTATACACCCCCTTGTGCATCTGGCTAACGTGGGTCCTGGGGAATCCAGCCTTGAACCAGGGTTCTTAGGCTTCACAGGCAAGCGCTTAACTGCTAAGCCATCCCGCCAGCCCTACAATGAAAACTTTAAAACACTCAAGCAAGAAATTGCAGAAGACACTAGGAAATACAAAGTCATCCCTTGTTCTTGAATCAGTAGAATCAATATTGTGAAAATGGCAATCTTACCAAAAGCAATCTACAAATTTAATGCAATCCCCATCATAATTCCAAAAGGATTCTTCACAGAAATAGAAAAAAATCCAAAAATTCATTTAGAATCACAAAAAAACTCGAATAGCTAAAGCAATACTGAGCAACAAAAATAAGGCTGTTGATATCACCATACCTGACTTTAACCTATGATGCAGAGCCATAGTAACAAAAACAGCATGATGCTGGCACAAAAGCAGACATGTAAATCAATGGAACAGATTTGAAGACCCAGATATATACCCAGTCTGGGTAGCTATATCCACCTGTTACTTGACAAAAATGCCAAAAAATACTCATTGGAGAAAAGACAGCTTCTTCAACAAATGGTGCTGGGGAAACTGGATATATATATATAAAAGGATGATAATAGATTCTTTTCTCTCTCCATGCACAAGAATTAAATCCATGCAGGGTGTGGTGGTGCACGCCTTTAATCCCAGCACTCAGGAGGCAGAGGTAGGAGGATTGCTGTGAGTTTGAGGCCACCCTGAGACTACAGAGTGATTTCCAGGTCAGCCTGAGCTAGAGTGAGACCCTACCTCAAAAAAAGAAAAAGAAAAAAGAGAATTAAGTCCAAATGGATTAAAGACCTTAACATCAGACCTGAAACCCTAAAACTGCTGGAGGAAAAGGTAGGGGAACCCTTCAACAAATTGCTCTTGGCAAAGACTTGCTGAGTATAACCCCAGTTGTTCAGGCAATAAAACCACACATTGATTGCTGAGACCTCATGAAATTACAAAGATTTTGTACAGCAAAGGACACTGTCCATAAAGCAAAAAGGCAACCTACAGAATGGGAAAAAATCTTTGCCAGCTATACATCGGATAGAGGATTAATATCTAGGATATACAAAGAACTCAAAAAGTTAAATAATAAGCAGTTAAACAAGCCAATTAAAACATGGGCTATGGAACTAAATGGAGAGTCCACAAAAGAAGAAATATGGATGGCATATAAGCATCTAAAAAATGTTCTATATCCCTAGTGATCAGGGAAATGCAGATTAAAACTATATTGAGATTCCATCTCAGTCCTGTCAGATTGGCTACCATCATGAAAACAAATGACCATGAGTGCTGGTAAGGAAGTGGAAAAAGAGGAATCCTTCTACACTGTTGGTGGGAATGCAATCTGGTCAAGCCATTGTGGAAATCAGTGTGGAGGTTCCTAAGACAGCTAAAAATAGATCTACCATATGACCCAGCTATAGCACTCCTAGGCAGATAACCTAAGGACTCATTTCATTACCTTAGAGATACTTGCTCAACCATGTTTATTGCTGCTCAATTCACAATAGCTGGGAAATGGAACCAACCTAGATGTCCCTCAACTGATAAGTGGATAATGAAGATATGGCACATTTATACAATGGAGTTCTACTCAGCGGTAAAGAAAAAAGAAGTTATGAAATTTATAGGAAAATGGATGGATCTGGAAAGGATTATACAAAGCAAGGTAACCCAGGCCCTGAAAACCAAACATCACATGGTCTCTCTTATATGTGGATCCTACCTACAGATGACTGGAATTCTGCGTGAGTAGAAAGAAAACTCAGTAGCAAAGGCCAGTAAGCTAGAAAAGAGATAAATGTAATATATTACATAAATGGACTGAAGGACAAAAATTGCATGATCATCTCATTAGATGCAGAAGAAGCATTTGACAAAATCCAACATCCCTTCATGATAAAAGTCCTACAGAGAGTGGGAATAGAAGGAAAATATCTCAATATAATAAGCGCTATTTATGACAAGCCTACAGCCAACATATTACTAAATGGGGAAAAATGAAAGCTTTTCCACTAAAATCAGGAACAAGTCAAAGGTGTCCACTGTCCCCACTTTTATTTAATATAATACTGGATGTCTTAGACAGAGCAATAAGACAAGAGACACACATAAAAGGGTTACAAATGGGAAAAGAAGCGATCATGTTATCATTATTTGCAGATGACATGATTCTATATATAAAGGACCCTAAAGACTCTACCAGCAAACTATTAGAGCTGATAAACTCCTATATCCATGTAGCAGGATATAAAATAAACACACAGAAATCAGTAGCCTTCCTATATGCTAACAACATACAAACAAAGGGTGAAATCAGACAAGCACTTCCATTCATAATTTCATCAAAAGGAAAAAAAAAGTACCTTGGACTAAACCTAACTAAAGAGATAAAGGATCTCTACAATGGAAACTTTAAAACACTCAAGCAAGAAATCACAGAAGACACTAGAAAATGGAAAGACATCCCTTGTTCTTTGAACAGAAGAATCAATATTGTGGAAATGGCAATGTTGCCAAAAGCAATCAACACATTCAATGCAATCCCCATCAAAATTTGAATGGCAGTCTTCACAGAAATAGAAAAAAAAAAAACAAATGAAAAAATCATTTGGAAGCCCAAAATATCTCAAATATCCAAAACAATATACAGCAACAAAAATAAGGCTGGTGATATCACCAAACCTGATTTTAACCTACTCTACAGAGCCATAGTAACAAAAACCACACAGTACTGGCACAAAAACAAATAGGTAGATCAATGGAACAGAATAGTGGACCCAGATTTAAGTCAAGGTAGTTATAGCCACCTGATATTCAATAAAAATGGCAAAAATACTCATTGAAGAGAAGACAGCCTCTTCAGCAAATGGTGCTGGGAAAACTGGATATTTATCTGTAGAAGGATGAAAATAGATTCTTCTCTCTCTCCATGCACAAGAATTAAGCCCAAATGGATTAAAGACCTTAACATCAGACCCGAAACTCTGAAGCTGCTAGAGGAAAAAGTAGGGGAAACCCTTCAACATATTGGTCTTCGCAAAGACTTTCTGAATATAACCCCAATTGCTCATGCAATAAAACCACAGATTGACCACTGGGACCTCATGAAATTACAAAGATTTTGTATGGCAAAAGGACACTGTGAATAAAGCAAAGAGACAACCTACTAATGGGAAAAAACCTTTGCTAGCTACCCATCTGATAGAGGATTAATATCTAGGATATGCAAAGAACTCAAAAAATTAAATAATAAGAAATCAAATCACCCAATAAAAAATTGGCTGTGGAAATAAATAAAGAGTTCTCTAAAGAAGAAATACAGATGACGTATAAACATCTAAAAAATGTTCTATATCCCTAGTCATCAGGGAAATGCAGATTAAAACTACATTGAGATTCCATCTCACTCCTGTCAGATTGGTTACCATCATGTAAACAAATAACTATAAATGCTGACAAGGATGCAGAAAAAGAGGAACCCTTCTACATTGTTGGGGATGCAATCTGTTTCAGCCATTGTGGAAATCAGTGTGGATGTTCCTAAGACAGCTAAAAATAGATCCTATGACCTAGCTATGGCACTGCTAGGTATATATCCTAAGGACTCATCTCATTTCCTTACAGATACTTGCTCAACCATGTTTTTTGCCACTCTATTCACAATAGCTGGGAAATAGAAGCAGCCTAGATATCTCTCAACTGATGAGTGGATAATGAAGATATGGCAAATTTACACAATGGCATTCTACTCACTGATAAAGAAAAATGAAGTTATGAAATTCTCTGGAAAATCAATGGACCTGGAGAGGATTATATTGTGAGGTAACCCAGGCCCAGAAAGCTATATGTCGAATGTTCTCTCTCATATGTGGATCCTAGCTATAGATGATTGGACTTCTGTGTGAGTAGGAAAAAATCTCAGTAGCAGAGGCCAGTAAGGAAGAAAGGAGATATAAAGGGAATAGAAAGAAAGGAAGGGGAGTACTTAATAGGATGGTATTGTATATATGTAAGTCAAAGAATAGATTAATGGGGTTGAAAAGGCCCAAAGTGAGGTCAGGGGAAGAGAATGAGTAATGGAAGGAAGAGGGAGGGCTAATCAAAATCTAAAAGGATATAAATAAATCATATGGAAACCTACTGTTTTGGACAATGGAACAGCCATAGATTGTTACTAGAAATTTTTCAAATCCAGGTATGGGATACCTTCCAGTAAGTTTTTGGCCAGGGAGGTCCCTGATGTCTCCAAAAGATTACAGGCCATTCCCAAGGCCCCTGGTTTCCCACCAGGAATATATGGTAAGACCCTATTGCCAAAGACTCCACATACTTGGGCTGCACGGCCACTGAGAAATCCTGCTGGAGCTGAACTGATAAACTCCTCCATGTAGACCAGCTGACACAAAGCTGGAAGAAGCCATTCTGCATGCACTTCAATGAGAGAGAGAGAAATCACCAGTGAAGATACTCAGCAGTGGACACTGCATGCCTTATGTTTGCCCAACTAGGCCAAATTAGCCAACGGGTAAAATGGTGGCATGTCTGTCATGGTGGATACCAATTGCCCTTTAATTGGACTGGAGGCCTGCTCCATGGGAGGGAATACATCTCTGATACTGAAAACCTACAATAGGGGTAGCCATGAGCCCTAGGGGTATAACATCTGCTGCTGTCTGGCTAAATGTTTATACTATGCTTATCAAACTGCCCAGTAATCGCTTCTCTTAAAGTTCATAACCATATATTAATGCTACTCTCACTTTTGGTGGAGAACCTTCTCTTTTCAGATGGCAATGACCTTGGGATGACTCAGAAGACCTTGTGCAAAGCAAAGTCGAAGTTGTCCTCAGACCTCCACATGGCATCATGTGCTCATTCACATACAAGATACTTGAATCACATTACTTGTCTCCTTAGTGTCCTCATCTTCTAAATTCCTATAGACACCCTAACTACCACATTAACCAACCAATCTAAACATCATTCAAACAAGAGACTAGGCACCTCTGTGCCTGTAATTCCCTGTTCTTCCTTTCCATTCAGTAACTAAACTATTCTTCCATTCCTGAAGTGTCAGGATTTTCCCCACACCAGCCTGCCCCTCCCAACCCCTCATCTCTTCACAGGTCTAATGACGTCTCTAAAAGTCTCTACCTGCCTATCACCATGAGAACCTTAGACAGACAACTATTCTCAAATTAGAGTCAGTTTATTAAACTCAGGACACTTCCAATTTTGTTAATAACACTTAGTAATGCTCTATATCCATTTGTCACATCCTAAAAGCATTTAGTATTCTGAGTTATGGCCAGAGGCTGGCAAAGCTAAGACTTCATCTACTGTCCTTCCTGCTTTTTCCTTCTAGCATTTAGTACCTAACAGTGTAGGTTTTTATACCTTCTCCTCCCATCCACAGGACAATGAAGAAAATACTGAGAGATGCTGACAATCTTGGGTGATGCTGGAGCTGGGTGTTGGCCTCAGCAGGGCCTGTCACCTGGTGTCCTCACAGCACTGCCCCTTGGGCCCTCCTACCCGCTGCTGAGTGGCTTCACTCACGTGGACAGCCAAGGCTACCTGCCTGCTCGCCATCCTGCTGGATAGAGGCTCAGGAAAATGAACTGTGCTGCTACCCCCACACATTTCCCCCGCTATCTTTGGTTGAGCCACAGCACTGTGATGTCACAGTCACAGGCCATTCCATCTGCTAGTGGCATGGGGGAGGCTGGAGCCATCCACTCTGCAGGAGGGGAGGGTGCTTTCATAAGGAATAGGGTGCAGTACTTTGGTACTTTGGAGCAGAAACACTGTAGCTCATGGAGTTTGTGTGCCCCCCGACCACCCACCCAGAGAGCAGATGCAGGGGTTCCTGCTACCTGGAATGCAGCTGTATTGGAGCAGGGGCTTTGTAGCTCACAGACCTTGTGCACCCCGTTACTCAGAGAGCAGATATAGAGACTCCTAGAGTCTGAGGAGGCCTCCTGGGACAGGGTGACTCTGGGCCAGAAGATCTCACAAGCCCACTGTGTGTGACTGACAACACTCCCACATGGATTGGCTGCACTCAGGCCTGTGTTCTGAGGCCCTGACCTGCTTTCCTTGCTTGCCCTTCTGTTTCAGTCAGGTTTGCATTGCTGGCAGAAATCACCCATCAAAGAGCAGTTTGAGGAGGAAAAAAAAATTATTTTGGCTTACAGGCTCAAGAGGAAGCTCCACGATGATAGGGTGAAAGGATAGCATGAGCAGAGAGTGGATATCACTTCCTTGCCAAATCAGGTGGACAACTGGAACAAGAGAGTGCACCAAACACTGGCAAAGGGAAACTGGCTATAATACACATAAGCCCAGCAATACACTGCATCTAAGAGGTGTTAGTTCCCAAATCTCCATCAGCTGGGAACCTAGCATTTAGAACACTTAGGTCTATGGGGGACATATGAATCAAACCATCATATCTTCCTTCTTTCTTTCCTTCCTACCATTCTACCCTTCCTCATCTTTTTTCTCCTTTCCTTCCTTCCTTCCTTCCTTCCTTCCTTCCTTCCTTCCTTCCCTCCTTCCTTCCTTCCTTCCTTTCTTCCATTGTTTTCCCTTTTTGTTTCATCCCTTCCTTCCCTCCTTCTCTCCCTCCTTCCTTTCTACCTTATTTCCATTCTTCTCCTTTCTTTCCCACTCTTTTTCCTTTTCTTCTATTCTTCTCCTCCCTTCCCCCTCTTTTTTCTCCTTTCCTTCCTTTCTTTTCATACTTTCTTCTTTCTTTCTTTCCTTCCATCTTCCTAGTCTCCTTCCTTCTCACCTCTTTTTCCTTCATTCCATTCTTCATCCTTTCCCCTCTTCTTCTCCCTTCCTTCATTTCTTCTTCCCATTATTCTCTTTCCTTTCCCCTCTTTTTTCCTGCCTGCCTTTCTTTTCCTCCTCTTTCCCCTATTTTTCTCCCTTCCTTCCTTCCCTCTTTGTTGGAGACCACTGTCTTCTCTCCATGTTACTGACAACATAATTGTATAAATGTAAATGTGTGTGCCAATGCAGTTTGAGGAATGCAGCTGCTCCTACTCAAATTATACAAAATATAAGTGAAATCCTAACCACAGTCTCCCATGCTCTGTTTACGATAGCCAGATATCTTCCTAGAAAACAGACCTGTTATCTTTTAACCACATGTCAAAAAGTCAAGTATTCTCAAGACAATTTGTATTATGTCAAAGTCATTATTCATGATGCATCCATAAGCTATTTGTGATATATGCATAAACCTAAGATTAAAAACATGGTAGGCTAAGATTCAGTGCCTCTCATCCCAGTTGTGACAGAGAGCCCATCGGTTCGCCCTCTTCTGCATGTCTAATGGGTGTTGTGAGTTTCTTTGTCTATGCATTGCAGTCCCACTTCTAGAACATGAACCCTGTGTCATTGGCCACAGCACCACTTTCCTTCCCCTCCTTTATTTCTCCCTCCCCTCTCCTGTTTGCTCTTGTATTTTGAGACAGGATCTCTATATAGTCTAGACTTGCCTTGAACTCTTGACTCTCCCACCTCAGCCTACCACTGAGGTAACATGGGTGTATAACACTCAGTTTTTAGGGGGAAGGTTTGTTTGTGTGTGTGTGGTTTATGTGAAAGGGGATACATATTTATGTGTAGTTTTACACTTTTTGTGCACACACGTGTGTAGCCAGAGGACAATGCCAGGCTCCTTCTTCAATTGCTCTGCACTTTATCTTTTTTTGAGACAAACTATTTCACTGAGACATGAAACTCACCAATTCAACTAGATTATCTAACCAGCAGCAAACCTCCTGCCTCCACCTCATCTGCTAGGATTATGGGTACAAGCCAGCACCCCTAGTTTTTACCTGGGTGTTGGGGATCTGAACTCAGGTCCTCATGCTTATGTGGCAAACACTTTATCCACTGAGCCATCTCCCCAGCCCACCCAACAGCCTTATTTCTGCACAGAAAGGGACATAAATGTCCTAAGCCATTGGTTGGAGGCTGGCAATGTGGTGAGATGGAGCGAGACCATGAATCCTCAGTTTCACTGTCAGGAGCATTCAGTCGAGGTTGACACAGCCGCCTACAGGATAACCAAGGGCCAGGGTAACTCTGCTTTCCCAGAGTGGCCCAGGGAATAGTGTTCTCTCTCATGACACTCACCTCTGCTTGGAACTTGGACAAAGGATTTCTTTTCATGACAATCATGCTGAATAGCCAACAAGATCCTGTTGCATGACTTGGTGGTTTTATGGTATTTACTGAATTTTACAGAAAAGAAAGCCACATCTCTGATAAATATTCTATGTCTGGCTGACTGTCAGTGGTCATGGGGAGTTGGAATGTTGCGGGTCCAGTGCCAAGTGATCTTGTGTTATCTTTGTTTCCTAAATAGCCACTTATTGCCAGTCTCTGTGCATGACCTAACATCCTATGCTACTATGTAAATCCATTTTTAATGTACCATCAGACCCCTAGCTTCCACCAACCAAGGCTAAAAATGTCACCTCAAATGTCTCTCAAATACAAAAACAAAAATGAAGTAAAATATTTTTAAAAAATTAAAAAGACCAACTCACATCCATGACTGTAGCTTGTATGGTAGCCGTCTTGAGTTGCTGTTCAAATCAAAAGTAGTGACTTATTGATTGTGGTGCTCTTTTTCATTGTCTCTTACTTGTGTGTATAAGACATGAGACAGGGAGAGATGAAAGGAAGAGATAGGGGTGAGAAAGCAACAATTATGACATGCCTTCTCTTTAAAAAACATTTATTTAGCCAGGTGTGGTGGCACACGCCTTTAATCCCAGCACTCGGGAGGCAGAGGTAGGAGGATCACTGTGAGTTCGAGGCCACCCTTAGACTACAGAGTGAACTCCAAGTCCACCTAGACTAGAGTGAAAGCCTATCTCAAAAAAGCATAAAGAAAAAGGGGAGGGGCTAGAGGCCGGCTGTGAGTGGGAGCAAGCAGGAAGTGTAGTGAGGGCCGCCCAGGGAAGCGCAGGAAATGACCACATGTGAAATCTGCAGAGTGAGGTGGAGGGCGTCAAGAATATTATGACCCAGAATGTGGAGCGGATTCTGGCTCGTGAGGAGAGCTTGGACCATCTCCGCAACAAGACAGAAGATCTGGAAGCTACATCTGAGCACTTCAAGACATCGCAAAAGGTGGCCCGGAAGTTCTGGTGGAAGAATGTGAAGATGATTGTCCTCATCTGTGTGATTGTTTTTATCATCCTCCTCCTCGTGGTGCTCCTTGCCACTGGTGCCATCCCCACTTAGGGAGCCCCTCCGGCCCCACTTTACTCTTCAGGGGAAACCTTACATAATGAATGCCAAGAGGTGCCCTCTCCTATCCTCCTCCACAAGAATGCTGCTTGGTCCCATGAGTAGCCATTGTACACCATAGAAGCAATTGATCTCCTGCAAGGAGACAGCTGAACTGTGGCTCTATCTCATGGGTCCTTTGAGTAGGTTAGAGAGACCCAGAAGTCCCTGGGTGTGGCTTGGAGAATGTTGGTGGCTGGTGGGCAATAAAGATCTTTCAGTACACCTAAAAAAATTATTTGTTCATTTGAGAGAAAGTGTGAGAGAGGAAGAGTCAGACAGAGAGAGAGAGGATAGGTGTGTCAGGGCCTCCAGGCACTACCATGTACATTTGGCTTTATGTGGGTACTGGGGAATTGAAACTGGGTCCTTAGTGTTCATTGGGAAGCACCATAACTGCTGAACCATCTCTTCAGTCCATGATATCCCTTCTTATAAATATATATTTGTCATAACAATGATCTATAATAGTCATAATTTCAGTTTTGAATGTGGGAGTTTAGTAGGCACACAGCATGGAATAGTCACAGAAGAAATACCAAGAATCAGACAATGAATAAAACGTCAAGATGGGCACTGAACAACACCCATAAGAAATGTCTGGAGTGGGCTGGAGAGATGGATCAGTGGTTAATGTACTTGACAGCAATGTCTAATGACCAGGTTTGATTCCTCAGTACTCACACTAAGTTCAATGTACAAAGTAGTGCATGCAATTGAAATTCATTTGCAGTGGCTGGAGGCCCCGGCACACCCAATAGCATTTGCTTGCACACATGCACATACTCTCTCTTTCCAAGCAAATAAATAAATAAAGTAACATAGGGGCTGGGGAGATGGCTTAATGGTTAAAGTGCTTGCCTATGTAGACAAAGGACCAAGGTTTGAAGCCCCAGTAAACATGTAAGCCAGATTGACAAGATGGCATATGCATCTGGAGTATGTTTACAGCAGCGAGAGGTACCGACACACTTACTCTCATTCTCTCTCTCTTTGCTTACAAATAAGTAAACAAAATTAAAAAAAATATATTTTTTATCTACAAGCAGAGAGAGAGAGAGAATGGGTGTGTCAAAACCTCCAGATATTGCAAACAACCTGCAGACCCATGAGCCACTTTCTGTATCTTGATTAGTTAGGCACTGGGAATTGAACTGGTTTTGTTAGGCTTTGCAGGAAAGTGCCTTAAACACTCTCCCATCTCTCAAGCAATCTCAAATTTTTTTTTTATCTCTCACACATTTTTTTGAAAGTCTTCCTCTTATCTTTCCTCAAATTCCAACATAGACTTCCATGGCCTTTGCCTAAAACCATGCTGAATTTGCATCTCCCCATCAGAAGTGGTCTTCAGGGAATTTTAGAAAAAATCATGACGATATGTGTATGTGTATAAATATACACACACACACACATATACACATTTATAAACACACACATATATGTTATGAAACACATATTACTTTCTTTCATAAGAAAAGCCTATGAAGTCATCTTTATGAATAATTAAGCATCTCATTGCCACTGTCTATTTTTAAAGTATTTCATGTCCTAAAAATGAAATAACACTGAACTAAAAATCTAATTGTCTGAAGCCAGCATCACCCCGATACCAAAACTAGGCAAAGATAGAACAAAAAAGAAAATTACAGACCGATCTCCCTCATGAACATAGAATCAAAAATTCTCAGCAAAATATTGGCAAACAGAATACAAGAATATATCAGAAAGATCATTCACCCAGACCAAGTTAGCTTTATCCCAGAGTTGCAGGGATGGTTCAACATATGCAAATCGATAAATGTAATACATTATATAAATGGACTGAAAGACAAAAATCACATGATCATATCATTAGATGCAGAAAAAGCATTTGACAAAATCCAACATCTCTTCATGAAAAAAGTCCTACAGAGACTGGGAATAGAAGGAACATATCTCAATACAATAAAGGCTATTTATGACAAACGTACAGCCAACATGTTACTAAATGACGAAAAACTGGAAGCTTTTCCACTAAAATCAGGAACAAGACAAGGGTGTCCACTGTCCCCACTTTTATTTAATATAGTACTGGAAGTCTAAGCTATAGCAATAAGGCAAGAGATGCACATAAAAGGGATACAAATTGGAAAGGAAGAGATCAATTTATTATTATTTGCAGATGACATGATTTTATACATAAAGGACCCTAAAGACTCTACCAGCAAACTGTTAGAGCTGATAAACACCTACAGCCATGTAGCAGGATAAAAATAAATACACAGAAATCAGTAGCCTTCCTATATGCTAACAACAAACACACAGAGGATGAAATCAGAGAATCACTCCCATTCACAATTGCATCAAAGAAAATAAAATACCTTGAAATAAACCTAACCAAGGAAGTATAGGATCTCTACAGTGAAAAATTTAAAACACTCAAGTGAGAAATCACAGAAGACACCAGGAAATGGAAAAACATTCCTTGATCCAGGATTGGAAAAATCAATATTGTGAAAATGGCAATCTTACCAAAAGCCATCTACACATTCAATGCAATCCCCATAAAAATTCCCATGGCATTATTCATGGAAATAGAAAAAAAATCCAAAAATTCATTTGGAATCACAAAAAAACCTCGAATATCTAAAATAATACTGAGCAACAAAAATAAGGCTGGTGGTATCACCATACCTGATTTTAACCTATACTACAGAGCCATAGTAACAAAAACAGCATGGTACTGGCACAAAAGCAGACATGTAGATCAATGGAACAGAATAGAGGACCCAGATGTAAGCCCAAGTAGCTATAGCCATATTAAATAAAAATGCCAAAACTACTCATTGAAGTGAAAACAGCCTCTTCAGCAAATGGTGTTGGGAAAACTGGATATTTATCTGTAGAAGGATGAAAATAAATTCTTCTCTCTCTCCATGCATAAGAATTAAGCCCAAATTGATTAAAGACCTTAACATCAGACCCAAAACTCTGAAACTGCTAGAGGAAAAAGTAGGGGAAACCCTTCAACATATTGGTCTTCACAAAGACTTTCTGAATATAACCCCAACTGTTCATGCAAACCACAGATTAACCACTGGGGCCTCATGAAATTACAAAGATTTTGTATGGCAAAAGGACACTGTGAATAAAGCAAAGAGACAAACTACTAATGGGAAAAAACCTTTGCCAGCTACACATCTGATAGAGGATTAATATCTAGGATATGCAAAGAACTCAAAAAAATTAAATAATAAGAAATCAAATCACCCAATTAAAAATGGGCTATGGAACTAAATAGAGAGTCCTCAAAAGAATAAATAAGGATGGCATATAAGTATCTAAAATACGTTCTACATCCCTAGTGATCAGGGAAATGCAGATTAAAACTACATTGAGATTCCAACTCACACTTGTCAGATTGGCTACCATCATGAAAACAAACGACCATAAATGCTGGCAGGAATGTGGAAAAAGAGGAACCCTTCTAAACTGTTGGTGGGAATGCAATCTGGTCCAGCCATTGTGGAAATCAGTGTGGAGATTCATAAGACAGCTAAAAATAGATCTACCATATGACCCAGCTATAGCACTCCTAGGCATATATCCTAAGGCTCATCTCATTACCTTAGAAATACATGCTCAACCATGTTTATTGCTGCTCAGTTCACAACAGCTGGGAAATGGAATCAGCCTAGATGTCTATCAACTGATGAGTGGATAATGTAGATATAGCATATTTATACAATGGAATTCTACTCAGTGGTAAAGAAAATTAAAGTTATGAAATTTGCAGAAATATGGATAGATCTGTAAAGGATTATACAAAGTGAGGAAACCCAGGCTCAGAAAGCCAAGCATTGCATGTTCTCTCTCATATGTGGGTCCTAGCTACAGGTGATCAGACTTCCAGGTGAGTAGGAAGAAAACTCAGTAGCAAAACCAGGAAACTAGAAAAGAAATATAAAGGGAAGAGAAAGGAAGAGAGGAAGGTACTTAATAGGATGGCATTTTGTGTGTGTGTGTGTGTGTGTGTGTGTGTGTGTGTGTGTGTTTAGAAGAGTAGATTAGTGGGGTGAAAAAGCTCTAAGTGAGGCCAGGGGAAGAGATTGAGTAAAGGAAAGGTGGAGGGAGGGCTAATCAAAATCTAAGAGGATATAAATAAATCATATGGAATCCTACTTTTTTAGGCAATGGAACACTCAGGAGCTATAGATTGTTGCTAGAAAATTTTCAGTGCCAGGGGTGGGATACCTTCCAGTGAGTTGTTGGCCAGGGAGGTCCCTGATGCCCCCAAAACATTATAGGCCATTGCCAAGGCCCTTGGTTTCCACCAGGAATAGATGGTAAGACCCTATTGCTGAAGAATGCAAGGCCACTGAGAAATCCTACTGGAACTGAGCTGATAAACTCCCCCATGCAGACCAGCTGACAGAAAGCTGAAAGAAGCCATTCTGCATGCACTTCAATGGGACAGTGAGAAATCACCAGTGAAGATACTCAATAGTGGACTCTGCAAGCCTTGTATTTGGCCAACCAGGCCAAATGAGCCAATGGGTGCAATAGTGGCATGTCTGTCATGGTGGAAACCAACTGCCCTCTAACTGGACTGGAGGCCCACTCCATGGGAGAGAATATATACCTGATACTGAAAACTTAAAACAGGGGTAGTCATAAGCCCTAGGGTCTAACGTCTGCTGATGCCTGGCTAAATGTATAAACTATGCTTATCAAACTGTCCAGTAAGCACTTCTCTTAATGTTCATGCCCTTATATTAATGCTACTCTCATTTTTGGTAGAGAATCTTCTCTTTTCAGATGGCAGTGACCTTGGGATGACTCAGAAAGTATCATGGTGCTTGAAAGAAGTCACCGGAGTGCTCAGTACTGTAATATCTCTATCACACCTTCTAATGATCAGGATCTAATGTGTGACAGAAAGAATGTAAGAGCCAAAGGAAGGGTAGGACTCCTTACAATGTGCTCCCCACAGACACAAAATGGCCTGGATATACATGACCTCACAGTGCCTGAAACTATCTACACAAGACCATCATAAGAGAAGGAAAAGATCATGACATCAAAATAAAAAGAGAGACTGATGGAGGATGGAGTTTCAAAGCGGAAAGTGGGGGAAGGAAGGGTATTACCATGGGATATTTTTTATAATCATGGAAGTTGTTAATAAAAATTTGAAAAAAATCGTAATTGTCTGACCATATATATATATATATATATATAAACTTGACTCAAGTTATATTTTGTCATATAAAAGCTTTTTTTCAGTATTTTGGATTGAAATATGAAACCAGGGGTTCATTCCAAATGAGTAGTAATGTTGTTCCTCATGTACAATGTGTTTCAACTTGAAATTCTGATAGAAGACTGGAGAGATTGCTCAGTGGTTAAGCTACTTACCTGCAAAGTCTAATGACCCCGGTTCAATTCCCCAGCACCCATGTGAAGGCAGATGCACAAATTGATACACGTATGGGGAGTTTGTTTACAGTAACTACATTTCCTGATGTGCCCATGTTCATTTATTATCTGTCTTTCTCCTTACAAATAAATAATTAAATAAAAATTCTTTTTTTTTAATAGCTAGGCATGGTGGCACACACCCTTAATTCCAGCACTGGGGAGGCAGAGGTAAGAGAACTGGCTATGAGTTTGAGGGCAGCCTGAGACTACATAGTGAATTCCAGGTCAGCCTGGGCTAGAGAGGAAAAACCAAAAGTAAATAAACTAATGAATTAATTTATTAAATTAAAATAAAGTTTGATTGGAAAAAATCCAGATAGGAAGTGATACATGGAGTGGAATTAAAAATCAAATAACTCTAATGGTGGAGGGATGACATACAAGTTGAGATGCTTAGGATCCAGTTTTAATTCCTGAGGACCCACAAAAGCCAGATGCATCTGGAGTTTGTTTTCAGTGGCTGGAGAACCTGGCATGGCCATTCTCTCTCTCTCCCAAATAAAAATAATAAAAATAAATCTCACCACTCTCTTTCTCAAGTGAGAACAGGCTGCTTGAAAATCTACCATTTCTACTAGTTTCCTACATGGGCTTTCTCCATCAACACCAGGCTGTAGGGCTTCAACCTGAATCTAAAACACACTTGATGGAAACTTAAACTATGTGACCACACCTGAATGTCATTCAGAAATAAGATGGTGTGGGTAGATGACTGGGTTTAGATGTGGTGATGGTGGTAAAATCCCCATGATGGCTCTCACTAATAGCTTTACAAAAAGAGGAACAGAGGCTCAAGCTGTCAGGCTTGCTCTGTCTTACCACACAGTATCCCTTTCTCATGTGCAACACAGCAAGAATGCTTGCAACCAGAGTTGAACAGATCAGTGCTCTGGGTCCCAGGATTTCCCAGTCTTCAGAATCAAGAGTAAAAAAACGAACATCTACCATTTATTGATTAATTGGCCTCATTTATTTTGTTTCAACAGACAGAGGGCTAAGCTCCCCCACTTTCTACAAACAGATTCTAACTTAATGTTCACACTTCTTTCTGCCTCTTCTTTAAAATATAATCTGCCATATATATTTTTTAAATCATAAATCTGGGGCTTGAGAGATTTCTAAGTGGTTAATGCACTTGCCTTCAAAGCCTTCAGACCCAGGTTTGATTCCACAGGACCCACATAAAGTCAGATGAACAAAGTGCTTCATGTGTCTGGAGCTTGTTTGCAGTGGCTAGGTGCCCTGATGCAACCTTTATCTCTCTCTCTCAAATAAATAAATTATATCTATATCATCTATATCTATATCTGTATATATAACTGTATGTTATGTAATTGACCAATTATCAAAACTCAAATAACTTCCCATATCTCGTTGAAGGATATCCAAAGCTTTTACCTGGACTTCCAGAACCAGGTTTATGGAAACTTACTGCTCTGCCCCAGCCTCCTGACACTGCATATTTTCATTTTCTACACAAGTATCTGTCCTCTTGTTTCTGAGGTGTTCCTTGTGATATACCTGTTGCCCATAATTCTCTCTCCCCCAATCTGTCTCTCACTCAGTCCACATTATGTAAAAGTTCAACCTCATTTCCCTGAACTCCCAGTGTTTTCTATGTATTCCCTCCAAATGCATCTTTATTTATTTATTCATTTATTATACAGAGAGAGGCTGATATATAGTGAAAATGTGTGTGCCAGGGTGTTACAGTCAGGTTCAGCATTGCTGGTAGAAGTCACCCAACCAAGAGCAACTTGTGGGAAAAAAGAGGTTTATTTTGGCTTACAGGCTCAAGGGGAAGCTCCATGATGGCAGGGGAAAACAATGGCATGAGCAGAGGGTGGACATCACCCTCTGGCCAACATAAGGTGGACCACAGCAACAGGAGAGTGTGCCAAACACTGGCATGGGGAAACTGGCTATAACACCCCTAAGCCCGCCCCCAACAATGTACTCCCTCCAGGAAGCATTAATTCCTGAATATCCATCAGCTGGGAACCTAGCATTCAGAACACCTAAGTTTATGGGGGAAACTTGAATCAAACCATCACACAGGGCCTGCAGCCACTGGAAACCAACTCCAGAAACAGGTACCACTTTGTGCATCTGGCTTTATGTGGGTACTGGATGATCAAACCTGAGTCATAAGGCTTCGCATCTAAGTGCCTTAACTACTGAGCCATCCCTCCACTCCTCCGAATGTATCCTTGTCACTGTGAATCCTACTATTTTGTGTTGCCCAGCTCTCTTCTGAACCCCAGCCCCACCGTCACCACACACACCCTTGTCTGTTTTCTAAGATTAGAAAATACATGGACCTTCCAGTACAATACCCCTAGGAAGAGTTGTCATCCTTCAGTCCTGACCACATACATACACATTTTGTTGTCTGAATACCAAATTCCACCTATTGACCATCAGTCAGCTTTTGGAAATACTATGTGAGCTATACATTCAGAAAAAAAAAATCTATCAATCAAGCAAATATTGGGGGATGGATACTTTACATGACAAGCTTTCTATAACAACAGATGAGCTAGGTGAGTGTGATAGTGCACACCTTTAATCACAGCACTCAGGAGGCAGAGATAGGAGGATGGCCTTGAGTTTGAGGCCATCCTGAGACTACAGAGTGAACTCCTTGTCAGCCTGTCCTAGAGCGAGACCCTACCTTTAAAACGTCCCCCCCCCCAAAAGCACTGGAGAGATGGTACAGTAGTTAAGGCACTTGCCTGCAAAGACTAATGACCTGGGGGCTGGAGAGATGGCTTAGCAGTTAAGTGCTTGCCTGTGAAGCCTAAGGACCCTATATTGATTCCCCAGGATGCATGTTAGCCAGATGCACAAGAGGGCGCATGCATCTGGAGTTTGTTTTCAGTGGCTGGAGGCCCTGGCGTGCCCATTCTCTCCCTCCCCCCCCCCCTCTCTCTCTCTTTCTGTGTCACTCACCAATAAATAAACAACAACAACAAAAAGACTAATGACCTTGGTTCAATTCCTCAGTACCCACATAAAGCCAGATGCACAAAGTGGTGCATGGATCTGGAGTTTGTTTGAAGTGTCTTTGGGCCCTGCTGTACCCATTCTCTGGGTCTCCCCCTCCCTTTTAAAACAAAAACATATTTTCTAGGACTGGAGGGATTGCTTAGTGTTTAAGTTGCCTGCCAGTGAAGCCTAAGGACCCAGGTTCAATTCCCCAGTACCCATGTGTGGTAGTTTGAATAGATGGCCCCAGTATGTTCAGCGTTTTATTAGTTTGTAGTTTGCTTCTGCAGCCACCTGGCTGTAGGCAGTGCCACTGAGAAGACCTTAAGGTGTGGTGGTAGGTTTGAAATTCCAGTCAAAACATATGCAAAGTGCTTAGTTCTGCCTAGAGTTTCTGAAGTGTGCTGTGTGGTGAGGCTTTTGGCTTGTGGCTTTCTTCTGTGTTTGGTGCTGTGAAAGCAGGCCAGCTTCCTCTGCCATTATGGATCTTCCCATGGATGTGTAAGCTTCAAGAAACATCTCTTCCTCTATATCTGTGCCTGGTCTGGATCAAGGTGGTACACGTGTCTAGAGTTCTCTTGCAGTGGCTGGAGGCCTTGGCATGCCCACTCTATCTGCCTCTCTCTCTCTCTACATACATACATACATACATGCATACATACATATATATAATATTTTAAAAAATATAATTGAAAATTATGAAGGAAGACATGCTATGTTAATTCTGGCCCCACACTCACACATGTATGCACATACACACACACACACACACACACACACAATTAGCACCAGAAGCTAAGCATATGTTAATGAGTGACTATGCCTTACTGTGGCCCTGAATGATAATGTTTTTAGGGTTTCTTTTTGGGGTAGGGTCTTGCTCTAGCACAGGCTGACAGGAATTCACTCTGTAGTCTCAGACTGGCCTCAAACTCATGACCACAATAAACCTATCTCTGCCTCATGAGTGTTGGGATTAAAGGCATGTGCCACCACAACAGGCTTTGAATGAGAATTTTGTGTAAAGTGATGCATGAATATAAACCACCACCCTTTAGGATGGCAAGAAAAATATCTGCCAAAATATCTGGGAGGTGAGAGAGGTACCCAGGCAGTTGGGATACAGAGTTGGGTTCCTGGTTAACTGAGAGGTGGATGAGTGTGAGCCACAGTCATCTGATGCTCATGACAGTGTGATGCAGTCACATTTTGCAAGAGGCATGCAAGGATCCGCATGGTTTCACCACCAAATAAAATAAAAATAAGAACCCTGCTGAAAAATGGGGCCAGACTGACATGTTTTATTAGAAATGATTAGCAGAATTTGAGAAGTAGTGATTTTGGTAATTACTAAAATAGTGTGATTTTTCTCCCAATAGAGCATATGTTACATTACATAAAAATGTTATTTTGTTACTTTCCACTTTTAAGATTTTACATATGTACTGTGAAAGTTTAAATAATCCAACTTGCTCTCTGTTTACTGCTGAATTAATTCTTCATGTAAAAATCAGCTGTCATGCCTCATGGTTATTTTTGTTGTTTATTTGTTTTCTTGTTATATTTCAAGCACTGAAAGTTTCTTTTGCGCTCTACCAATGTTTTCCTTTAATTTATTTCTATTTTTATTTATTTGAGAGAGGACAAGATGAGAGAGAGAGAGAGAGAGAGAGAGAGAGAGAGAGAGAGAGAGAGAGGGAGAGGGAGAGAGAATGAGTATGGCAGGCCCTGCAGCTACTGAAAATGAATCACCGTAATTGCTGAGCCATCTCTCCAGGCCCCATCATTTTCTAACTGACATCATTAAACCTTACTTCTCCACCAGTTCTGGTTCCTAGCTAGCATAATAGAGTGTGGTAGTGCTCCATAAGTGAGGATGGAGAAAAGTAGTCCATGATTCCATGTGTTCTCTAAATAATCGTTTGTCTGTATGGGTGCATATGCATGAATGGATGGATACACATGTGTGAACACATTTTCCACTTCTACATCAATCTTGCAAAGTCATACATTTGGGCAGCTTCATAATAGAGTGCCAGGTAAATGAGATTGGAACCATCAGTAATACAATCACTTAAAGGTCACTCCTTAAGCCCTGGCTCCATCTGACTCACACCTCTGCTCTGAATTGATGGTTGGAGATGTCATCATTAGTGCTGATAGAAGGTCAATGGCCAGTCTAACCCGTGATGTTACCTGAGTCCATCCGGTAATGAGTTGATGGTGGTTTGAGATGGGGAAGACCTCACATTGTTAAAGGCATTTACCACACCATGATATAGTATTCATGTCACAGGCTCGCCACAGTCATACAGAGCAGACATCTGTGTTATTAAAAAAGAGACCATGAGCTGGAGAGATGGCTTAGCAGTTAAGGTACTTGCCTGTGAAGCCTAAGAACCCAGATTAGAACTCCCAGGACCCAAGTAAGCCAGATGTACAAGGTGGCACATGCATCTGGAGTTCATTTGTAGCAGCTGAAGACCCTAGTGGGCCCATTTTTTCCCTTTCTCTATCTGCCCCTTCCTCTCTCCCAAATTAAAAAAAAAATTAAAGAGTAGGTGTGCATCAGAAGGTTTTACTTGTGTGTTTCTATTAAAGGGTGGTGTGTGGATCACAGCTATTTCCACCCCTTACCAGTCTGTGATGAGTTCAGTACAGACATGAAAAAGATTTTTCTTTTTTGGTTTTTCGAGGTAATTTCTGTCTGGCCCAACCAGGCCTGGAATTCACTATGTAGTCTCATGCTGGCCTCAAACTCACAATGATCCTCCTACCTCTACCTCCTAAGTACTAGGATTAATGGTGTGCACCACCATGTCTAGAGCACATTAAAATTTGCATAGCAATTGAACAGAGAGCTT
Source organism: Jaculus jaculus (assembly GCF_020740685.1). Classification (NCBI taxonomy): domain Eukaryota; kingdom Metazoa; phylum Chordata; class Mammalia; order Rodentia; family Dipodidae; genus Jaculus; species Jaculus jaculus. The sequence goes on from NW_025423493.1 coordinate 1,458,843, forward strand.
GTATAGCTGTCAAAACTGGTAATTAAAAACTTGAGTTTGAATTGATAGATCACCTTATGTTATCTCCATCATAGCTTGCTTTTAAGTTTTACTTGGTCCCAGAATATTGCACATCACTTGGATCCTGTCCATGTCTCATGCAATGGCACACATAGATTCAGGTGAATGCCTTTGAGATGATTACCACATGTGTGTTCTGATCCTGCTCCATATGATTTGTACCAACCCATCCTTTTGTTTGGTGTGTATATGTATGCTATGTATGTGTGCATAAATGCACATGTGTGTGTGTATGTGCATGTGGTGGGCAGAGGTAAATGTTAGATGTCTTCACTTAATTACCTTCGACCTTATTTTTTAATTTTTAATTATTATTTATTTATTTGAGAGAGGAAGAGAGAAAGAAAGAGAGGGAGAGAATGGGCACACCAAGGCCTTTAATACTGCCAATGAACTCCAAATACATGTGCCACCTTGTACATCTGGATTTACATGAATACTGCCCAAAAAAAGAAAAGTCACAAGATTCCATTCTAGGAGTGTGGTAGTTTGAATAGAATAGATGGCCACCAACATATTCAGTTGTTTGTTTGTAGTTTGCATCTGCAGCCACCTGGCTGGAGGCAGTCTCACTGGGTGGATGTTAAGTTGTGGTGGTGGGTTTCTGATTTCAATCTAAAGATATGCAAAGTGTGCCGAGCTGGAGTTCCTGAAGTGTGCAGGGCTATAAGGCTTTTAGGCCTGTGTTCCTCTCTTCTCTCTGCTTGGGCCTGTGAAGGCAGGCCAGCTTCTTCTGCCATTATGGAGCTTCCCCTGGATCTATAAGCTTCAATAAATATCCCTTCCTCCATAACTGTGCCTGGTCTGGAAGTTCATCTCAATGAACCTGAAGCTGTCTGCTACAAGGAGGGAGATATTTCCCACTGAGTTTACTATTTACACATTATATAGAAAATTTCCCTGTGATATTTTAGTGTCTGTGATACAAGATAGATGGATGGATTCACAAAGACCAGAGATAGAATGTTAAAGGGCATTATCTTCACTGGGTGTGGTGGAGCATGCCTTTAAACCTAGCACCAGGCAGGCAGAGGTAGAAGGATTTCTGTGAGTTTCAGGACACCCTGAAACTTCATAGTGACGTCCATGTCAGCCTGCGCTAAAGTGAAACCCTACCTCGAAAAACAAAACAAACAAAAAATAGTTTTAAGCAACAGGTAGCTTAACAGTTAAGGTGCTGGCCTGGAAAGCCTAAGGACCCAGGTTTGATTCCCTAGTCCTACATAAGCCACATGCACAAGGTGACACATGCATCTGGAGTTTGTTTGCAGTGGCTGGAAGCCCTGGCATGCCTATTCTCTCCCTCTCTCCCTCCCTCTCTCTCTCTGTCTAAAATAAAAATAAATCAATTTAAAATCGTAAAAAAGAACAACAGGGATTAGAGAGATGGCTTAGCAGTCAAGGCGTCTGACCCACGAAGCCTAAGGATTCAGGTTCAATGGAAAGCCAGATCACAAGGTGGCACATGTATCTGGAGTTTGTTTGCAGTGGCTGGAGGCCATGACATGACCATTCTCTATGCATATATCTGTCATAAATAAATAAATGAATAAATAAATAAATAAACATTTTTTTTTAATTTAAGGAAAGGGAATTCAGTCAGCTTCTTCCACACCGGGGCCCTCTCATTATGTTTGCATTATCGTGATTTGTCTGCAAGCACATGAGGTGTTGGAACAATTGTTTATCCTGGAACAATGAGTGTTGTGGCTACAAGGGGGAAACTCAGTCCCTGCAATGACTGATGATTTTACAGGCACATCTGTGTGTTGGAATTTTTGTTGTTGTTGTTGTTATTTTTCTGTGTTGCTACGGACAGTTTGGTTCTGAATGTGTCTTGGGGAAGACTATAATTCCCTCATTCCCACTCCACACCTTCCTGCTCAACTTTCCACCTCATCTTAGGGGAACGGAGAACACAGCAAAATCTTGGAAGTACAAGGTCCCCAGTACCAGCTCATTCTAGAGGAACTTAGAACACAGCACCATCTTGGAAGTACAAGGTCTCCAGTACTTTGTGGCATGTCTCAACTATCTTCTCACACAAAAGTTCGAGCCAAAGAAGAGTAAGAAAAAAAGCACAGAACCTAGACCTCATATCTTATGACTCTTCTCCAACTTCTTCCCTGATGCTCTAACTCATCCCCTGCTCAGCTTAGCCACGCTTATAAAAAGATCAGTGAAGACCCCAAGACACTAACAGCACTGCAACAACTTTGTAAATAAGTAAACAATAAATAAAACCACATCCTCATGAGAAGAACTGAAGATGATTTTTCAGAGATGTCATCAAGTACCTTGAGGTGCAAAGGTATGAAGACATTAAGCTTGTTTTTATCTCAACATGCTTTAGTACTAAAGTCTGTGTGAAAGGCAAGCTTATTTTTGGCTGCTCTCATCCCAGGATCTTGCATGAGATCTTTCTTTTTCATGGACAAACAAATTAGACGGTTTAATGGTGTGGCTCTCCAAGGCCTGTTTGTATTCTCAGCCTTCTGCCCATGCAGCACTGGCTTCTGTCAGAACCCTAGAAGTTGGATATAGAAAAGACATGCATACATATATATTTTAATTTTCTGTATTTGAAAGAGTGTGAGAGAGAAATAAGCAGAGAGAAAGAGAGAACGGGTGCATTGCAAACGAACTCCAAATGCATGCACCATGTTGTACATCTAGATCATGTGAGTACTGGGGAATAAAACCTGGGTCCTTAGGCATTGCAGGCAAGCATGTTAGCCATCTCTCCAGCTCACATACATATATATTTTTTCAAAGACTATCAAGCTGTGGGAGAATGGGGCATCCTCTAAAATGTATGCATTACACACTTATTTATTGCATTTGAATGTGTGTCGTGTGTGCATGTATATGAATGTTGGGGGGTTACATGTGTGTGTGAAAGCCACATGTCAATGATTAGTGTTTTCCTCAATCACTCTGCACCTTGTGTTAGGACACAATGTCTCTCACTGAACCTAGAGCTCACCAGTTAGGCTAGACTCTCTGGCCAGCAAGTCCCAAGGGTTTCCTTGTGTCCACCTCTCCCAGAACTGGGATGATGGGACTGTACCAGCACTCCTGGCTTTTACATGGGCACTGGGGATTTGAACTCAGGTCCTGAGGCTACCAACTGAGCCATCTCCCAAGCCCCAAATGTTTGCATATCTTTTAAAAAACTTTTATTTTTGTTTGAAAGAAAGAGACAGAGAGAGAATGGGGTGCACTGGAGGTCCTTCAGCCACTGAAGACACATGCACCACCTTGTGTATCTGGCTTTACATGGGTACTGGGGAATCAAAACTGGGTCCTTTGGCTTTGCAGGCAAGCACTTTAACTGCAAGCTATTTCACCAGCCCAGTTTGCATATATTTAACTTGATAGGCAGCCTGCCTGAAAAACCTAGCAAGAAGTTTTGTTTGTGCCGACAGTTCACAGATCAGAATTTAATGTGTGTATTTGTCAATGTGTGTGCGCAGACAACAGGAGCAATCATAATTCTTCATTTCTCAGCCTTATGTGATCCACAAACAAATCAAAGATGGGTAAGAGATAACAGACTATATAACACTTTATTTATTTATTAGACAGAAAGATGAATAGAGAGAGGAAGGAGGGAGTGAATGAACACCTCCAGTGGCCTCCAGCCACTGCAAACGAATTCCAGATGCATATGTCACCTTGTTTGTCTGGTTTAATTGGGTACTAGTGAATCAATCCCAGGTCCTTAGGCCTCCCAGGCAGGCGCCTTAATGCTAAGCCATCTCTCCAGCCTCAAAGATGATTTTAAATGAAGACCCCTCCAAACTCAACTTATCTCAAAAAAAAAAAAAACTTTATCCCCAAGTTAGACCATGCTTTGGGGTTCCAGGTGGCTTGCATTTGACTGGAATCCTGTGGCACTCAGAAGATGATGTTCCTTTCCTTTATCCTGACACATTTCTGTGGCCTTCACTTTAACGCAATCCCCAAGGAGATGAGACACCATCTCAACATAGGAGGAACAAGGACAGGGTCTGATATTCTGGGAAGATGCTTGTATTTTTAGAATAAAATTGCATGGACCCTTTCACAGGGACCAAAGAAATCTGCAGGGACAATTCTTCTCCTCAGAGCCAAGGACAATAAACAATCACAGAAATTAGAACTAGAGAGGAGAGAGGACAACAGGATCAGGAAGTGAGGGCAGGAACCCCAAGATTCACCCTCAGAGGGACACATGAGGCTATTTGCTGACTCTTCCCATTTTTTGCAGCTATCATAGGATATTGTCATCTGGCTAAAACTTAATAAGCTCTGGACTGCTTCTATGAAAGTTGCTGTTATATTTTACTTTCTTCCTTTCTTTCCTCCTCCTCCTCCCTTCTTCCCCAACCCCTCTTCCTTCCTCTCCTTCCCCCTCCTCCTCCCCTTCCCCATCAGTGCATTGGTGTTCACTACTGCATTTGGCTACAGGAGTTGGGTACCCCAGTCTGCCCAGTCTGAGGCATGGCCACATAAAGGGTTTGCTGCTGTAGAGATGCCTGCCAAGTCCACAGAGAGGCGCCCCAGCCCCAAGTCCCACTCAGAGGAGATGATCTCCGCTTTCCAAGGAAGCGGTTCCAGCCCAGGGCAATGTTCCAACATCTTCACATCTGCTGCTGGCCTGGGATGGCGGTGGTTACAGCAAGTGCTCAGTGGACAAGTAAGGAGACGGATGAGTGTTAGGCCAAGGAAGACCACAGTGCGTGCCTCCATGCCATCCCTCCTCACTGTGGGCAGAGACATCAGCACAGCCACCCCGTCTCATCCTGCAGCAGTACAAACCCATTCAGTCCAATCTCCAGAGCACACAAGTGGGTAGATGTAGGCATCAGGGAGGAGCAAGGCACCTTGAAGCTATCTGTCAGCTTTTGTGAGAGTATATACCATGGAAAACATGCTGATCCTAGTGATTATGGGAAAGTTGTGTGAGTTAATGGTGATTTTCTTTTCCAAAAAAATCATTTAATTAATTTATTTGAGAGACAGGGAATGGACACATCAAGGCCTCTAGCCACTACAACGAAACTCCAGATGCATGTGCCACCTTGTGCACTGGCTTACATGAGTACTAGGGAATCGAACCTGGGTCCTTCAGCTTCACAAGCAGGCATCACTAAGCCATCTATCTCTCTAGCCCCCTAATGGTGATTTTCTTGATGTGAGAAAGACATAGAAAGTTCACAATTTGCATTCTATCTTTCTTTTCATTTTTATGAGTGCTGGGGGGGAGAATGGACACACCAGGGCCTCTAGCCACTGAAAACAAACTCCAAACATATGCACCATCTTGTACATCTGGCTTTACCTGGGTATTGGGGAATTGAACCTGGGTCCTTAGGCTTCACAGCAAAACACCTTAACCATTAAGCCATCTCTCTAACCCCTTAATGGTGATTTTCTTGATGTGAAAAAGAATTCACATTCTTTCTTATCTTTTCATACTTTTATGAGAGAGAGAAAGCAAGACAGAATGGGTGCACCAAGACCTCCAGTCAATATAATCAATCTCCAGATGCTTGTGTCACCTAGTGGGCATGTGTGACCTTGCACACTTGCACGACCTTCTGTGTCTGGCTTACGTGGGATCTGAGGTCATAGCTGGGTCTTTAGGCTTCACAGGCAACCACCTTTACTGCTAAGCCATCTCTCCAGCCCTGAAATAAATATAAACTATTTTTTCTAAATGAAGTGGGGATTTTTTTGAGGTAGACATCTGACAACATGTAGCCTCCAAACACATGGACAAACATATGAACATGCATATCATAAATATATAAATATGCAAAAATAAAAGTTATATTCCTCACAAGCTTCACTGGGAGTCAGGCTGGACAGCTATCTTGCCCTTGAAAACAAGACCTAGTGTAAGTGTAGGCTATCCTTCAGGGAGCCAGGGCACCCAGGGGAACTTTGTCTACATGGTTAGATCATGGGATTGCCATGTCTTACTCAAGAATTCTTTTTTTTTTTTTTGAGGGAGGATATAACTTAGCACAGGTTGACCTGGAATTCACTATGTAGTATTAGGCTGCCCTCAAACTCATGGTCATCCTCCTATCTCTGCCACATGAATGCTGTGATTAAAAATGTGTACCACCATACCCAGCCTCAGCATTCCTTCTTGAAATACTCCATCCATCCATTCATCCATCCATTTTCAGAGCTAATGCAACAAACTGATCACAGTTCATGCATTGTTTAACAATGGTGATATGTTCTGAAAAATGCATTGTTGGGTAAGTATGTCATTAAGTAAACATCATGATGCAGGATGGACATAAGTCCCATCACAAGATATGCTGCAGGAAGGTGTATTTGAAATGCAAGTGGAGGTGACACACACACAGCCTATTACTTGATAGTAAATGTTTTCTTCTAAGTAGAGGTATGTACTATAAAATCATGATCAAAATTAGCCTAGATAGGTAACCAATGGCTCTCTGATTAGCTAAGAGATCTGCTCAGTGGAAAGGAACCCATAACTGGAACCAGGAACAGGTCAGAATCCTAAGTAGACCAAGATCATGGATCCCAATAACAAGCTCCCACTAGTTTTTGGCCAAGAGATCAAAATCTCTCTAAGTGAAAAATGCTTGTTTCCTGGGCTAGAGGGATTACTTAGTGGTTAAGGCATGTGCTTGCAAAGTCAAATGACCCAAGTTTGAATCCCCAGTACTCACAAAAGGCAGAGGCACAAAGTGGAGCATGAATCTGGAGTTCATTTGCAGTGCCTAAAATCCCTAGAGCATGCGCTCGCTTTCTCTCTCTCTGTCACTCTCTCTTTCTGTCTCTCTGTCTCTCTCTCTCTTTCTCTCTCTCTCTCGCTCTCTCTCTCTCTCTCTCTCTCACACACACACACACACAAACACACACAATAAATAAATTTTTTTAAAAAAAATTGCTTATTTCGAAAGTGTGGGGGTGGGGAGGGAGCGAATTACCATGGGATATATTTTATAATCATGGAAAATGTTAATAAAAATTAAAAATAAATAAAAATAAAAAAATAGTATCAAAAATTGCTTATTTCCTTTGACCTATCCTGATCTCATTCTCCACTGGAGAATCTATCAATGAGACAAAGAAAGATAGATAACTCCCAGGCAGGAATTGAACCACCCCTTGCACATCAGCAAGGACCCAGGAAAAGCCACAGAGGAACTGGCAAGATGAGCAAGAAGGCTGCTTCCATGGTGGGCCTGACAACCTGAACCAGGGTGAAGGAGACAGACACTGGGGAAACAAAATGACGGACTGCTGTTCTCACAACTCATAACTCACAACCCCAGGGGGAATACAAGCAATCTCACTGAGGATGACCCTCAGTGGAATGGGGGAAGACAGGAAGGAAATGATGGTACCAACACATGATGTGTCCATACAAAATTTCTACTTAATACAAAAAAAAAGTCAATGGGGTGTTGGAGGGAGAGCTCAGTCGTTAAAGAAGCTTGTTTGCAAAGCCTAATGGACTGCGTTTGATTCCCCACTACCCATATGAAGCCAGGTGCTGTTGAGATAGCTCACTGTATAAAGTGCTTGCTACATATGCATAAGGAGCTCACTTCCTCTCACTAGGCTGTGCCTCTTAGAGGTCCTTCCACCTCCTAATATCCTATGACTCCATGAACAGAATAACCTATAGATGACATTAGGTTTCTCAAGATCTAATCTCCTCTCAAAGGCCTTGTCACTGTCCTGCACAACATGACTGCATTAGGGACCAAGATTCCAACCCAGGAGCCTTTGAGGGATCATTCAGATTCAAATCATAATGAAGAATTTTTATGAATGCTTTTTTAACAGTATTTTTATTTATTTATTTGCAAGTAGAGAGGAGAACATGTCAGGGCCTCCATCCACTGCAAATGAACTCCAGACACATGTGCCACCTTGTGCATCTTGGCATTATATGGGTACTGTGAAATAGAACCCAGGTTGATAGGCATTGCAGGAAAGTGCATTAACTGCTGAGCCTTCTCTCCAGTCCCATAATGAGGAAGTTTTAATTATGAAACTCGCCACCCAGACAACTGTTTGGCATGACATAATTGACCAACAGTTGTTTCTTGTGTTGAAAACACAAATGGCATCAAGGTTGTAGACTAGGGAGGGACACTGCTTCTTTGGAGTTCTCTGGTGTGAGGGTAAGAGGCATGGAGGCTCATGCATAAATATGTTGATCTATTTTTATCTTTGTATTATTTTTGTGAAAGAGAGAGAGAGAGAGACAGAGAGGGAGCATGCGAGCATTGTTGCACCAGGGCCTCCAGCCATGGCAATCAAATTCCAGATGCATGTGTCACCTTGTGCGCTCTGCTTATGTAGGATCTGGGGAGTTGAACATGGGTCCTTAGGCTTTTCAGGCAAGCACCTTAACCACTGAGCAATCTCTCCAGCTGTATTTTATGTATCTGCAAGTAGAGAGATGAGATAGACATCACAGAGATAGAGATAGAGGTCAAGAGAGACAGAATGGGTGCTCCAGGGCCTCCAGCCATTGCAAATGAACTCCCAATGCATACATCACCTTGTGCATCTGGCTTAATGTGGGTACTGGGGAATCAAACCCAGGTCATTAGTCATTGCAGGCAAGTGCCTTAACTACTGAGTCATCTCTCCAGCCCCATAATGAGAAATTTTCATGTATGAAACTCACCACCCAGACATTTGTTTGATATGTCATAACTGACCAACAGTTGTTTCTTGGGTAGAAATAACAAATGACATCGAGCATGCAGGCTACGGAAGGAGTGTGAGGCTAAATAGCATGGAGGTTTATTCATAAATATGTGGACTATTGTCCTTGGATTTAGTCCTGGCCAACATGTTAGCCACTTATTATATGAAAAGCACTGTCAGAATCTCTGGATCTTCTACTTTTTGGTTTTACTTCCTTCCTCATAGTCTAGAGGTAGAAATAAGTAAGTAAAAGGTGAGTCACAGGCTGGAGAGGTGTCTTAGCAGTTCAGGACCTTGCCTCCAAAGCCTAAGGACTCATGTTCAACTCTCCAGATGGCACATAAGCCCAATGTACAAAGATGAGGCAAGCACAAGGTTGCACACGCTCACTAAGTGGCAAAAGCATCTACAGTTTGACTGCAGTGGCTGAGGTCCTGTGCCACCAATTCTCTCTGTGTGTCTCTCTAAAACAAAACAAAATAAAATAAAATATAAAATAAAAATAAAATGTCAATCACAATGTAGTATGAGCAAGGCAATGAACAGATGTGTCCATGGAAGTGAGACAGTGCCAAGAGAAATTAGGTGGGACTCTCAGAGGATTAAGGAATATGAGGAAAGGTGAAGGGGGCATTGGTCTAAAGAGGCAGACATTGAGCAAGCTTGTGAGACCCTGGGAAGGTCAGACAGGATAGAAAGAATTCCAGGGCAGCCTGACATAACATAAAATCTGGCACACCTGTGGATATGGATACAGACAAGGCTGGACAAAGAATGCCTGTCAGATTTCAGTAAAGAGGATCAAAACAAACATCATGAGAAGCCCAAGCTAATTGAATATAAAAACACTAGGGTTGGAGAGATGGCTCAGCAGTTAAGGCACTTGTCTGCACTTGTCTGCAAAGCCTAAGAGCCCAAGTTTGATTCCCCAGTACCCACATAAGCCAGATGCACAAGGCAGTGCCTGCATCTAGAGTTCCTTTGCAGTGCCTGGAGGCACTGTCATGCCTATCCCCTCCCTCCCTCCCTCCTTTCCCCTCCTCTCTCTTTCTCTCTCTCCATATATATATATATATATCTGACCCCCCCCCAGGAAAAAATTAAAATTACTCTAAAGTGGCTCACACCTTGGATCCCAGCATTTGACAGGCTGAGGTAAGAGGATGGCCATGAGTTCAAGGCCAGCCTGGCCTACAGAGTGAGTTCCAGATGAGTTTGAGATTCAGTGAACCCCTGCCTCAAAACAACAACAAAAACAAGTCCCATGAGTTCACCCCAAAGAGATGTTGGACTAATAGGAAACAAACTCAAATGCAATATGGGGTGTGGAGAGATTACTCTATGGTTAAGGCACTTGCCTACAAAGCATAAGGATTCAGATTCAATTCCCCAGTGCACATGTAAGCCACATGCACAAGGGGCCACATGACTCTGGAGTTCATTTGCAGTGGCTAGAGACCCTGGAGCACTCATATCCACTATTTCTCTTTCTCTCCCTCTTTCCTTGAAAAAAAATACTTAAAAAACCAATATTGAAAATATATCTCAAGAAAAGCAATGAATTAGGAAGTTAGAGTCTCCTGACTCCAGTGTTACTCTCCAACATATTTCTCTGGGTTGTCTCACTGCAGTAATGCAAAATCAGAGTTGGGCTTTGTGATGTCGTAATAGAGTATTGTGAATCACAGCTGAGTATTGTTATGTCACGTTAGAGTATTTTAATGTGACAGTGGAATATTTTTATATAAAAATGAGGTGGGTTGGAGAGATGGCTTGGTGTTTAAGGCACATGCCTAAAAAGCCTAAGGACCCAGGTTTGATTCTTCAAGTCCCATGTAAGCCTGATGCACATAGTAGCACATGCATCTGGAGTTTGTATTCAGTGGCTAGAGGCCCTGGCATGCCCATTCTTACTCTCTCCCTCTTTCTCTATCTCTAATAAGTAAATAAAATAAAATCTTCTTTTAAAAAATGAGGCATTGTGATGCTGCGGTCAGGCACTATGATGACACAATGTGGTATTGTGGTGTGACAGTGGGGCATTATGAAAGCAATGCGGAACTTTATGATGGCAAATCAGGCATTGCGTTGTCACAGTTGAACATCGTGACGTCAAACTTGGAAATTGTGATGTTACAGTGAGTTTGTGTAAACTCACAGTGGAGCATTGTGATAACATCATTGGCTATTGTGAAGTAAATGTGGATATTTATGATATCAATATGGTAAAAATGATCAGACAGTGAGCAGTGATGTGACTCTTTGGGCATTGGGATATAACAGTGGAGTACTGTGATAACACAGTGGTACACTGTGATATTACAGTGTGGCAATGTGATGTTACAGTGGGGAATTTTGATGAACAACTTGGCTTTATTATGTCGTATGGAAGCATTGTGATGTTATAGCTAGGCATTATCATTAGAAAGTAAGTCACTGCAATTTCACAGTAGAATATTGTGGTATCACTGTAGGGCTTTGTGATGTCACATTAGGCTATCGTGATGGCACAGTGAAGCATTGTTATATTACAGTGGGGCATTGTGATGTCACAGTAGGGCGCTGTGATGCAACAATGGAGCTTTGTGGTGTTACAGTGTGGCATTGTGAAAACTGAGTGGAACTTTGTGATGTTACAATAGGGTATTGTGACATCACAGTTGAACATTGTGATGAGACATTGCTTATTTTGATGTCACTATGGAGCAGTTTGAAATCACCCTGGGGATTTGTGATATCACAGTAGGACAGTGATGTCACAGTGGAATATTATAATGCTACAGTTGAATTCTGTGATGTCACAGTGGGACATTATGATGAAAAAGTGGGTGTTGTGTTGTCACAGTGGACCTGTATGATACCACAGTGGGGAATTGTGATGTCACATAGGGGCTTTGTGATGAACAGTGATGCATTGTTATATCATATTGGGGGCATTGTGAAATCACAGTGGTGCTTTGTTATGTTATATTAGGTATTGTGATGTCATAGGGGGCAATGTTTTGTCACAAAGTGGATTTGTGGTGTCAGAGTGGGACATAGTATAATAAAAATGGGGCTTTGTGATGTCACAATAGGTTATTGTGACTTCACAATTGAGCATGTTTATGAGACAGTGGGGTATTATAATATTACACTGGAGCATTGTTATATCACAGTGGAACTCTGACATCTCAGTGAGGCAACGTGATGCCACAGTGGGACATTATGATTAAAAAGTTGGTATTTTTATATTGTATGGGCATTATCATGAGACAGTGAGTCATTGTGATGTCATAGTGGAGTACTTTGATATCACAGGGCAGCATTGTGAAATCTCTGTGGGTCTTTTTGATGTCACAATGGGGCTTTGTGATATCACAATGGGACATTATGATGTCAAAGTTCAGCTCTGTGATGTCACAGTGGACCATTATGATGAAAGTGGAGTATTGTGCTGTCATAGTGGGGCTTTATGATGAAAAGTGGAGAATTATGATATAACAGTAAGGCACTGTGAAATCACAGTGGGGCTTTATGATGTCACATTAGTGTATTGTGATCTCATAACAGACCACTGTAATATCAAGGTAGGGAATTGTGATGCCACAGAGTGGCTTTGCAATGAGCAGTGGATCATTGTGACATCACAATGGGACATTGTGAAATAAGAGTGGGACCTTGTGATGTCACATTAAAACATTGTGATGTCACATTGGAGTACTTTTATTCCAAAGTGAGACACTGTGGTGACTCAGTGCAGCAATGTGATATTACACTGGGGCATTGTTATGTTATAGTGAGGCATTGTAGTGAGCAAGTTGGTTTTATTATGTCATGTTGGTGCATCATGGTGTCATAGATGGGCATTATTATCAAAAATTGAATCACTATGATGTAACAGTCTAGCATTATAAAATAACAGTGGGGCTTTATAATGTCACAGTATGGTATTATTATGTCACAAAGGGGCATTATGGTATTACAGTTCAACTCTGTGATGTCACAGTGGGACATTATGGTGAGAGAGTGGGGAACTGTGATGTCACAGTGGGCCTCTGAGATATCACAGTGGGGAAATGTGATATCACAGTAGGGCTTTTTGATGAACAGTGGAATAGTGGAGTATTGTGTTATCATAGTGACACACTGTGAAATCACAGTGGGACCTTGTGATGTCATATTATGTATTGTGATGTCACCATGGATAATTGTTATATCACATTGGGGCTTTGTGATTTTTACACTAGAATATTGTGATATCACAGTAGATCACTGTGATATCCTATTGTGGAATTGTGATGTCACACATGGGCTTGTGCTGAGTAATGGAGCACTGTGATATCACAATGGGGCATTGTAAAATCACAATGTGACTTTGTGAGTCAATATGAAGCATTGTTATATCACTGGGGGCACTGTGATGTCACAGTGGGTTTTTTAGTATCACAATGAGTCATTTTGAAATCACATTGGGACTTTGTGGCATCACAAGGGGTATTTTGATGTCACAGCTGAGCATTGTGATGTTATGTGGGGTGCTGTGAAGACACAGTGGGGCCATGTCATGTAACTGTGGGGCATTATGTTACAGTGGGGCAGTATGATGAACAAGTTTGTTTTATTGTATCATATTGTAACATTGTGATTTCACAGCTGCATATTATCATGAGATAGCAAGTCACTAGGATGTCACCATATGGCATTGTGATGTCAGAGTGGGGCATGGTGGAATAACAGTGCAAATTTTTGATGTCACAATAGGGCATTGTTATGTCACACTGGAAATTATGAAGTTAAAGTTCATCTCTCTGATGTCACAGTGAGATACTATGATGAGAGAGTGGGGCATTGTGATGTCATAGTAGACCACTGTGATATCAAAGTTGGGAATCATGATGTCATAAAGGGGCTTTGTGATGAACAGTGGAACATTGGCATATCACAGAGGCTCATTGTGAAATCTCAATGGAATTTTGTGGTTTCTCAGTACAGCACTGTGTAAACAGAGTGGGGTTTTGTGATGTCACAATAGGGTGTTGTTGCATCACATTTTACCATTATGATGGGACATTCGGTATTGTCATGTCACTGTAAAGTATTGTTTTATTGCAGTGGGACACTGTGATATCTCAGTGGGGCATTATTATGTCACAGTGAGGCATTTTGAGGAACAAGGTTTTGTTATGTCATATCAGAGCATTGTGATATCATAGCTGGGCATTATTAGGAGAAAGTGAGTCCCTGTGATTACACACTGGAGCACTGTGATATCACATTAGGGCATTGTGGAATTACAGTGGGTCTATGAGATGTCACATTGCAGTATTGTGTTGTCACATTTTAACATTGTCATATCATAGGGGGGTCTTGTGATGACACAGTGAGGCACTGTGATGTCACAATGTGGCTCTGTGGTGTCACAGTGTGGTGTTGTGGAATCAGTGTGGCTTTGTGATGTCACAATAGTATTGTGACATTACAATTGAATATTGTGATGTGATATTGGGTATTGTAATCTTAGAGGGGAGCATTTTTATATAACATTTGCACACAGATTTCACATTGGGACACTGTCACATTGGGGCTTTGTAGTGTGACAGTGGGTCATTGTTAAATCAGAGTGAGGCTTTGTGATATCATAGTAAAGTATTGTGACATCAAAATTGAGCATTGTGATGTGACCATAGGGCAATGTAATGTCAGTGTGGTATGGTGATGTTGATGTGGGCATTTGATGAAAAAGTTTGTTTTATTGTTATTTGGGAGCATTATGGTGTCATAGCTGGGCATTATGATAAGAAATTTTGTCAATGTGATGTCACAGTTGAGCATTGTGAAATCACAGTGGGGCTTTGTGATGTCACACTATGGTATTATGATGTTATAGCTTAGCTCTGTGATGTCACAGTGGGATATTATAATGAAAGAATGGGGCATTTCTATCAGAGTGGATAATTTTGATATCATAGAGGGTCTTTGTGATGAAGAGTGGAGCATTTTGATATTCCAGTGGGGCATTGTGAAATCATAGTGGGACTTTGTGATGTCACAGTGGGATATTTGATATCAAAGTGAGGTTATGTACTTTCATGTTGCAGCACTATGTTTACATTGTGGGACATTTTGAAGTATAAGAGGGGATTTGTAATGTCACTATGGTGCATTTTGATCACTGAGCATTGTTATGCGACAGTTGGGCATTGGGCTTTCACAGTTCTGTATTTTGATGAGACAAAGGGGCATTGTAATAATAGAGTGGGTCATTGTGATGTAACAGATGAGGTTTCTGATATCACAGTGGGACATTGTGATGTCATGAAAGGGCTTTGTGTTTGCTCACTGGGGCATTGTGAAATCAGAGTGGAGCTTTGTAATGTCACTGTATTGTATAGTGATGATGATGATGATGATGATTTTAAAGTGCAGTATTGTGATGTCACAGTGGGGCTTTCTGATGAAAAAGTTAGTTTTATTATGTCATATGGGAGAATTGGGATGTCATATCTGGGCATTACCATGAGACTGTGAGTCATAGTAATGTCACAGTGGAGCATTGTGAAATCTCAGTGGGGCTTTCTCATGTCACAATAGGGCATTTTGCTGTCACAGTGGACATTATATTACAGTTCATCTGTTATGTCACAGTAGGAAATTATGATATGACAGTGGAGCATTGTGATATCACAGTACAACACTGTGAGATCACAGTGGGGAATTGTCACAGAGGCACATTGTAATGAATACTGGAGCACTTTAATGTCAACATGGGGCATTATGAACTCACAGTGGGGCTTTGTGATGTCACATTAGGGTATTGTGATGTCACAGAAGAGCATTTTATATCACTGTTAGACACTATAATGTCATAATGGGGCTGTGTGGTATCACAGAGGGTCATTGTGAAATAAGAGTGGGGCTATGTGATGTCACAACAGGGTATTGTGATGTCACAGAGGAGCATTGCTATATCATGGTGGGACACTGTGACTGCACAGTAGGCAATGTGATGTTCTATTGGAGCATTTTAATAAGAAAGTTGGTTTTATTATGACATATGTGCAAATTGTGATGTCATAGCTTAGAATTATCATGAGATAGCAATTCGTTGTGATGCCATGGTAGATCACTGTGATAACAAAGTGTGACTTTGTGATATCATATTTGGGTATTGTGATGTCAGAGTTGAGCATTGTTATATAACACTGGGTTATTGTGATGTCACACTAGGGCACTGTGATGTCAAAATGGAGCATTGTGTAACCATAGTGGAGCTTTGTGATGTCTACAAGGCATAGTGAGGTAACATTTGAGCACAGTGATGTGACTGTGGAGCAATGTGATGTCACAGTGGAGCCTTGTTATTACAGTGGGACACAGTGATGTCAGGGTGGTGCAATGTAATATCAAGGTGGGGCATTGTAATGTCACACTGGGGCTATGTAAATTCATAGTAGGGCATTGTAATTTCATCTCACAGAATTGTGAAGTAAAATGGGAATTTATGATGTCACTATTATACATTTTTATCAGACTGTGAGCATTGTGATGTGACAGTTGGGTATTGGGATTTCACTGATGAGTATTGGGATGATAAGGTGAGTCATTGTGATGATACAGTGGGTCATTGTGATGTCACAGCTGAGCACTGAGTGGGGCACTGTGATATCACAGTTTGGCCCTGTAATGTGACAATGGGGTTTGCGATGTCACAGTGGTACAATGTGAAAATAGAGTGGGGCTTTGTGACACCACAATAGGGTATGGTGACATCAATGTTGAGCATGCTGATGTAACAGTAATACATTGTGAGGAACAAGGTAGTTTTTTTAATGTCATATCAGAGCATTGTTATGTTATAGCTGGGCATTATCATGAGAAGTGAATCATTGGGATGTCACAGTGGAAGATAGTAAAATCTCAGTGGGGATTTTGGTATCACAATAGGGCATTGTGACATGGCACTGGGAGGTTATGATATTACAGTGCAGCTCTGTCATGTCACAGTGGGACATTATGATGAGAGAGGGAAGCATTGTGATATCACAGTGAACAGCTGTGATATCAGAGTGGGGAATTGTGATGTCACAGAGGGGCTTTGTGATGAACAGTTAAGCATTGTGATATCACAGTGGGGCATTATGGGGTCTTTGATTTCACATTTGGATGTTGTAATGTCACAGAGAAGCATTAGAATATCACAGTAAAGAATTGTGTTGTTACAGTGATGTCATAATGAGGCTTTGTGTTGTCAAAGTAGGTCATTGTGAAATTAGAATGGAGCTCTGTAATGTGACAATAGGTTATTGTGATGTCACAGTTGAGCATTGGGATATGAAAGTGGTATATTGTGATGAAACAGCAGATCATTGTAACGTCACAGTGAAGTTATGAAAAATCATAGTATAACACTGTGATTTCATCATGGCACATAGTTATGTAAAAGTAGGTATTTGTGATGTCACTTTGGTGTATTGTGATGTGACACTTGGGATTTCACTGTTGGGTATTGTGATGAGACAGTGGGGCACTTTCATGTCACAAAGGGGCTTTGTGTTTTAAAAGTGGTGCAAAGTGATGTCAAAATGAGGCTTTGTGGTGTCACAGTGAGGCATTGTGAAACAAGAAAAGGGCTTTGTCTTGTCATAACCAGGTATTTTGATGTTACAGTTGAGCATGGTAATGGGACAGTAGGCTATTGTGACTTCATAATGGAGCATTGTTATATCCCAGTGGGGCATTATGACATCACAGTAGTAAACTGTGATGTCAAATTGGGGCTTTCTGGTGTCAAACTGTGGCATTGTGATATCAGAATGGGGCTTTGCAATGTTACAATAAGGTATTGTGTTGTCACAGTTAAGCATGGTGATGTGACATTGGGCATTGTGATGTCACATTGGAGCATTATTATATCACATTGGGACAGTGTGATGTTACAGTGGGGCAATGTGACATCACAGTGTGGCATGGTGATGTCACTGTTGCGCATTGTGATGAAGTTGGTTTTATTATGTCATTTGTGAGCATTATGATATCATATCTGGGTATTATCACAAGACAGTGAGTCATTGTGACATCACAGTGGAGCATCAGGATATCACAGTGAGACATTGTGAACTCAGTGAGGATTTGGGATGTCACTATAGTGCATTTTGATGAGACAGTATTATGATACAACAGCTGGACATTGGGATTTCATTTTGGGTATTGTGGTGAGACAGTGAAGCATTGTGAGGATACAGTGAGTCATTGTGATATCACAGATAAGCACTGATGTCACAGTTGGGCATATCAGAGTGGGGAAATGTCATGCCACAAGGGGGCTTTGTGATGTCATAGTGGGACAATGTGAAATCAGAGTGGGGCTCTGGGATGTTATAATCAGGTATTCTGACATCACAGTTGACCATGGAGATGTGACAGTGTTGTACTGTCATTCAACAATGGAGCATTGTTGTATTACAGTGGGACACTGTGATGTCACAATAGGACAATGTGATGTCACAGTGGGGGTGTTGTGAAAACACATTGGAGTTTTGTGATACCACAATAGGGAATTGCATCATTACAGTGTGACACTATGATGTCACAACTCAGCTCTGTGATGTCACAGTGGGACATTATGATAAAAGAGTGGGGGATTGTGATGTCATAGTGGTGCTTTGTGATGAACAGTGGAGCCTTGTGATATTACAGTGGGGAATTCTAAAAACAAAGTGGGGCTTGGTGACGTCACATTAGGGTATTGTGATGTGACAGTTGGACATTTTTATATCAGAGTGGGACATTGTGATGTCATAGTGGGGTACTGTGATGTCACAATGGTGTTTGGTGGTGTCACAGTGAGCATTGTGAAATCAGAGTGGGGCTTTTTGATGTCAAAATAAGGTATTGTGATTCACAGTTGAGCATTGTGATGAGACACGGGTTTTTTTTGTTATTTTTTTAAATTATTTATTTATTTGAGAGTGACAGACACAGAGAGAAAGACAGATAGAGGGAGAGAGAGAGAATGGGTGCGCCAGGGCTTCCAGCCTCTGCAAACGAACGCCAGACGCGTGTGTCCCCTTGTGCATCTGTCTAACGTGGGACCTGGGGAACCAAGCCTCGAACCGGGATCCTTAGGCTTCACAGGCAAGCGCTTAACCACTAAGCCATCTCTCCAGCCCGAGACACGGGTTTTTGATGTCACAGTGGAGTATTATTATATCAGAGTGGGGCATTGTGAAATCACAGTGGTGCTTTGGATGTCACATTAGATTACTGTGATTTCAGAGCAAAGCATTGTTATAAACACAGTGAGATATTGAAATGTCACAGTGGGGCACCAAATGTCACAATGGGCCTTTGTATTTTTACAAAGTGGCATTATGAAAACAGAGTGAGGCTTTGTGAGTCACAATAGGATGTTTTTACAACACAGTTGAATATTGTCATGTCACAATGGGGACTGTTATGTCATGGTGGAGCATGGTCTTCACTGTGTTTTATCACAGTGGGGCATGGTCTCAGGGGGCAATGTGATGTCATAGTGGGGCACCATTATGTCACAGTGGGGCATGGTGATGAACAAGTTGGTCTTATTATGTCATATAGGAGCATTTTGATGTCATAGCTGGGTATTATCATGAGAAAGTAAGCCATTGTGATGTCACAGTGGAATATTGTGAAATCATAGTGGGGCTCTAAATGTCACAGTACAACATTGTGAAGTCACAGTGGGATATTATGGCGTTATAGTTAAGCTCTGTGATGTCACAGTGGGACACTATGATGAAAGAGTGGTGAATTGTGATGTCACAGTGGACCTTTGTTATATCACAGTGGTGAACTGTCACTGCCACATAACAATGTTCAACTGTGATAGCACAAAGATCTGATATCTGATAGGGGGATTTTATGATGAATAGTGGAGCATTGCAATGTCACAGTGGGGCATTGTGAAATTATAGTGAGGCTTTATTATGTCACATTAGGGTATTGTGATATTACTGGAGCATTGTTATAGCACAGTGGGGCAATGTGATCTCACAACAGGTGTCACTTTGTGGTGTCACAGTGAGGCATTGCAGTGGGGCTTTGTGATGTTAAAACAGGGTATTGTAACGTCACAGTTGAGCATTGGTTTGTGACACTGGGTAATGTGAACTCACAATGGAGAACTGTTATATCACAGTGAAAAACTGTGATGTCATTGTGGGCTATCATAATGTCACAGTGTGGGATTGCACTGTGATTAAGTGGGTTTTATTATGCCATATGGGAGCATTATGATGTCATACCTGGGCATTTTCTTGGGACAGTGAGCACTGTGATGTTACAGTGGAATATTGTGATATCACAGTCAGCATTGTGAAATCTCAGTGAGGCTTTCTGATATCACAATCAGAGTGGGCTTTGTGCTGTCACAATCAGGTTGAGCATTGTGATGCAACAGTTTGGAATTTGGATGTCACAGTGGATCTTTGTTATATCACAGGGCGTCCTTGTGATGTCACTGTAGGGCAATGTGATGTCATATTGAGGCATTGTCACGATGGGGCATTATGATGAGCAAGTTGGTATTGTTATGTCATATGGATACACTGTGATATCATAGCTGGGCATTATCATTACACAATAAATGATTGTGATGTCACAATGGGGCATTGTAAAGTCACAGTGGGGCTTTGTGATGCCACACTGAAGCAATGTTATAAACAATGGGTCATTGTGATGACACAGTTGAGAATTGTCATGCAATATTGGGTATTTTTATGTCACAGTGAAGCATTGTTATATCACAGTGGGACAATGTGATGTCACATTGGGACATGGTTATAGTGGGGCATTGTAATGAACAAGTTGGTTTGATTATGTCATAATGGAATATTCTGATGTCATAGCTGAGCATTGTCATGGAAAATGATTCATTGTGATATCAGAGTGGAGCCCTGTGACATCACAGTGGTGTTTTGTGATGTCACAATGGGACATTATGATGTTACAGATCAGCTCTTGATGTTGCAGTGGGACATTATGAGATAGTAGGGCATTGTGATGTCATATCAGATCTTTGTGCTATCACAGTTGAACATTGTTATGTGGCAGTGGCACATTGTAATGTCATGTGCAACACTGTAGTAGGACAGTGGGGCATTATGATGTCACAGTGGAGCACTGTGACATCACAGAGGGACTTTCAGATGTCACAGCATGGCACTGTGATGTCATAGTGGCACATTATAATGTTACAGTGGGGTCTGTGATCTCATAGTTGGATAGTATAATGAGGGAGTGGAGTACTGTGTTGTGACAGTGGACCATCATGGTAAGAATGGGGAACAGTTATGTCACATTGGGGTTTTGTGATGAAACAGTTGAGCATTGTGTTATCACAGTGGGGCTTTGGGATGTCACATTAGGGTATTGTGATGTCACAGTGGGCATTGTGTTGAAACACTGGGTTATTGCAATGTGACAGTTGAGCATTATGATGTCACAGTGGAACATTGTGATGTGTCAGTGGAGCACTGTGATATCAACATGGAACATTTTGAAGAGACTGTGGCTCTTGTTAATGTCACAGTAGGGCACTGTGATGTTACAATATGATATTGTGGTGTGACAGTGGGGAATTGTGATGTGATAGTTGAGTATGATGATATCACATTCTTGCATTGTGATAGTTGGGCATTGTGATATCACCACTAGATATTGTGATGAGATAATTGGGCATTGTCATGTCACAGCCATTTTTATGTGACAGAGAGTATAGTAGCGTTACAGTGATGCATTATGATGTGAGAGAGGTGCATTTTTATGTCACAGTGGAGCAGCATTGTGAAATCACACTGGTGCTTTCTGATGTCACAATAAGGCATTGTGATATAATAGTGTGGAAGTATGATGATTGTGGTGGTTTGATTCAGGTGTCCCCCATAAACTTAGGTGTTCTGAATGCTAGCTCCCCAGCTGATGGAGATTGGGAATTAATGCCTCCTGGAGGGAGTGTATCATTGGGGGCAGGTTTATGGGTTTTATAGCCAGTTTCCCCATGCCAGTGTTTGGCACACCCTTCTGTTGCTGTGGTCCATCTTATGTTTGCCAGGGGGTGATGTCCACCCTCTGCTCATGCCATCGTTTTCCCCTGCCATCGTGAAGCTTCCCCTCAAGCCTGTGAGCCAAAATAAACCTCTTTTTCCCAGAAGCTACTCTTGGTTGGGTGATTTCTACCAGCAATGCGAACCGGACTGCAACAATGATACAGTAGGGCTTTGTGATATCACATCAAAGTGGAGTTTTGTGAAATCCCAGCTGGGCTTTGTGATACCACAGTTGGTTATTGTGATATCACAGCATGGTATTTTGATGGGGTATTGTGATAAAAACATCTTGCATTGTGATGTCAAAGCTAGGCATTGTGATGTGATTGATGGGCATTGTGATGTCACAGTATGATATTGAGATATAACAGTTCAAATTGTGGTATAACAGTTGGTACTTATAATGTTATAGTGGAAAATGGTGATGTGACAGTGGGGCTTAGTGATGTCCCTGAAAAGCATTGTGATATGCCAGTGGGGCATCGAGATATTACGGTTGAGTCTCACTGTGATGACAAAGTGGTGTATTGTTATGACATATTTGGGTGTTGTGATTTCAAACTTAGGAATTATGATGTCTCACTGGAGTGTTATGATATGACAGTGGAGTATTATGTGTTGCAGAGGGGCACTGTGACATCACAGTGAGGTGTTGTGATATCACAGTTGAGCATTGTGATGTGACAGTAAGCCTTTTAATGTCATAGTTGTGTACTATATTGTCACAGTGGGGCTTTGTGATTTCACAATTGAACATTGTGATGTGACAGTGTAGTATTTTGATGTCACAGTAGATTTTTATAACAGTGTGGTACATTGTGATGACACACTGAGGCACAGTGATGTCACAATGGTGCTTTGAGATGTCACAATGGGGCCTTGTGAAATCAGAGTTGGGCTTTATGATGTCACAGTTGAGTACTGTGATATGACAGGGTATTGTGATTTCATGTAGCCATTATGCAACATCACAATGGAGCATTGTGATTTCAGAGTGGGGCATTGTAAAATAAAAGTGAGGATTTTTAAATTTTTATTTATTTATTTATTTGAGAAAGAGAAAGAGGCAGAGAGAGGGAGTATGGGTGCACCAGGGCCTCCAGCCATTGCAAATGAACTCCAGATGCATGTGCCCCCTTGTGCATCTAGCTTGTGTGGGTCCTGGAGAGCCAAACCAGGATCCTTTGGCTTTGCAGGCAAACCTCTTAACTGCTATGCCATCTCACTAGCCCAAAAAGTAGGGATTTTTGATGTCAGTATGGGGCATTTTCAACAGATAGTGGGCACTGTCATGTGACAATTGGGCATTGGTATTTCACTGTCAAGTATTGTGATGAGATAGTGTAGCATTGTGATTTAATACTGGGGTTTGTAATGATACAGTGGGTCATTGTGGCATCACAGTTGAGCTTTTGATGTGACAATGGGGCACTGTGATGTCACAGTAGGGCATTGTGATGAACACTTTTGGTATTATTATGTATCATCAGAGCATTGTAATATCATAGCTGGACATTGTCATGAGACAATGAGTCACTGTGATATCACAGTTGGACACTAACATGACAGTGGGGTGTTGTGATGTCACATGCAACACTGTGTGAGGACAGTGGGGCATTATGATGTCACAGTGGGGCATTGTCATATAACAGTGAGGCATTGTGATATCACAGTGAGGCATTTTGGTATCACTGTGGGGCATTGCGAAGTCACAGTGAGGCTTTGTGATGTCACAATATTGCATTATGATGTTACAATGGGACATTATGATGTTACAATGAGGATTTGTGATGCCACAGTGGACATTATGATGAAAGAGTGGGGCATTTTGATGTCATAGTGGACCACTGTAATATCATACTGAGGAATTGTGATGTCACACTGGGGCTTTGAGATGATACAGTGAAGCATTGTGATATCACAGTGGTGCCTTGTAAAATCACAGTGGGGTTTTGTGATGTCACATTAGGGTATTGTGATGTCACAGCTGGCATTGTGTTGTAACACTGGGTTATTGTGATGTGACAGTTGGGCATGATGATGTCACAGTGGAACATTGTGATGTGTCAGTGAAGCATTGTGATATCAACATGTGGCATTTTCAAGAGACTGTAGTGCTTGCTGATGTCACAGTAGGGCATTGTGATGTCAGAGGGACATTGTGATGTGACAATGGGTAATTGTGATGTGATAATTGTGTATGGTGATATCACATTTGTGCACTGATGTGATAGTGGGGCATTGTGATGTTACAGAAGGGTATAGTGGTTTCACAGTGTTTCATTGTGATGTGACAAGTGGGGAATTATGATAAGACAGAGGAGCATTATGATTAAAGAGTGGGATGTTATGATATGACAGATTGGCATGTGATGTCACAGTGTGGTACTGGCATATCAGTTTAGCATTGTGATATAACCATTGGGGATCGTGATGCTATTGGGAATTTTGATGTGCCATTGGGACATTGTGATGTCAAAATGAAGCATTGTGATGTCACAGTGGGGTACTGTGATATGACTGGGGTTTTGTGATATTAAGGTGGGATATTGTGATATAATAGAGGGGCATTATGATGTCACATGGGGTATTTTGATGTCACATGGTATATGTCACATTTTTATGCCAAAGTTGGGCATTGTGATTTGATAGTTTGGAATTAGGATGTCTTAATTGGGTATTGTGAGATGACAGTGAAGTACTGTTTTGAGGTAGTGGTACACTATAATGAGACATTGGGGCATTGAAATATCACAGTGAAACTGTGATGTGATAGTAGGTGATATGTGATAATGATGTCACAGTGGAACATTGGGATATCAGTGGTGCCTTGTAATTTCATAGCATTGTATTTTCATTTCACATTAGGGCTTTGTGACATCATAGTGTGGCATTGTGATGAAGCTGCTGAGTACTATAATGTATGCTATCGTACTCCACAACTGTGACAAGACAGTGAGTCATTCTGATGTCACAGTTTGGCACTGTGATGTGAGAGTTGGCTATTGATTTTTTTGAGGCAAGCCCAATAGGCTGGCCTTTTTATGAAAGAGATAGAGATAGAGAGAGATAGAGAGAGAATTGGCATTCCAGGGCTTTCAACCTCTGCAATCAAGCTCCAGACTGTGTTCCTCCTTGTGTGCATGTATGACCTTGTGTACTTGCATAACTGTGCATCTGCCTTATATGGGAACTGTAGAGTCAAATATGAGTCCTTATGTTTCACAGGCAAGTGCCTTAACCACTAATCCATCTCTTCAGCCCTGTGTGGTTTCACAGTGGGGTATTGTGATGTCACACTTGGCTGTTTGGTATAGTGGGACAATGTTATGTCACAGGGTGGCCTTGTGATTTGACTATGGTGATATCACAGATGGGCACTTTGATGTGGCACATGGGCATTGTGATATCAGAGAGAGTACAGTGACTTCACAGAGGGACATTGTAATTAAACAGTTGAGTACTATGATGTCATATTGACATTGTGATGTCACAGTGGTGTATTGTGAGGAGACAGTGGGGTGTTGTAATGCCACAGTTGGCCATTGTTGTGTGACAGGGGAATTAAAATGTCACAGTGGAGCATTGTGATTTCATAGTTGTCCATTGTGATGTCACAGTGGGGTATTGTTATGTAAGAGTGGGGTACTGAGATGTCACAGAAGGGTATTGTGATATCACTGTGGGACATTCCTCAGAGTTGGGCATTGTGATGTGACAGCAAGGTTTAGTGATTTCTTAGCAGCATATTGTGAGAGAGAAGCATTGTTATGTCACAGTGAGCCATAGTAATGTCACAGTGGGGCATTGTGATTAGACAGTGAGAGAATGAGACACTGTTATGTCACAATTGGGCATTGTGAAGTGACAGTGAGGCATTGTGATGTCACAGTTTGACATTGTCATGTGACGGTTACTGTCAAGTCATAGTGTGGAATTGTGATGAGATAGTGGATACCATGATATTTCAGTGGATAATTGTGATGTCACATTGGGGCATTGTAAAGTCACATTTCAGTTTTGGGAAATTAGGCAATGTGATATCATAGTGGTGCTTTGCGTTGTCACAGTGGGTTACTGTGATGTGACAGTTTTGTGATGGCAGTCATTTTGATCGGACAGTTTGGCATTGTGATTTGGTAGTTTGCATGGTGTCACTATATGGCATTGTGATGTGTGAATGGGGTATTGTAACATCACAGTGGGACAGTGGGATGTCACAATGAGATTTTTATGATTTTACAGCAGGGCATTGTGATGAGACTGTGGTCATTTTGATGTCAGTTTCATTGTGACATCACAATGGCGTTTTGTGATATCATAGTGAAGAAATGTTATGAGACCATGGAGAATTGTAATGTTATAGTTGGATAGTGTAATGTCAGTTTTGAATATTGTAATATCACAGTTGACTATTATGACAACAGTGAGACATTGCCATATCACAGTTGGGCATTGTGATCTCACAGTGATGTATTGTGATGAGACACTGGGGCACTGTGATGTGTCAGTAGGCACTGTGATGTGTCAGTAGACCAGTGACGTCACTGGGCATTGGGATGTGAAGGTGGAGTATTGTGGTGTCACCATGTGGTATTGACATTCCACAATGGGGCATTGTGTAGAAATCTGTGGCATTGTAATGTTGCTGAGGGGGATTATGATGTCATAGTGGGCTATTGTGATGATGCAGCAGAACATTGTGATGTAATATTGGGCACTGTGTTACAGTGGATTATGATGTTACCCATAGGCATTGTCATGTGACTGTGAGTCATTGTGATTTGATGGTGGTGCACTGTGATGTCACAATGGGACATTGTGATATCAATGTTGGCCATTGGTTTGAGACAGTGGGACTTGGTGATATCTCTGTAAGGTATCACAGTGGGACATTGTGATGAGATAGTGGTGCACTGTGATGTCACAATAGTACATTTTGATTTGGCAGTGGGGCATTATGATATGACATTGGGTTTTTTTGTTAATTATAAGGCATGATGACACAATAAGTTCTTATGATATGACTGTGAAGCACTGTGATGTCACTGTAGGGCATTATGAAATGATGAGTTTTTGTGAACTATTTTTGCCTTGTTTTCTTGAGGTAGGGTTTATCATTGAACTTGTTGCTTGCCATTTATTGCAAGATTAATTGACCTCCTCTTTCTGCTTAGGAGTTATAGTCAATCATGCCCATGCCCTGCTTTCTACATGGGTAGTTGGGATAGAACTTATGTCTTTATACCAGTGTATCAAGCATTTCTACACATTGAGCAATCTTCCCAGATCCTGATTTATGTTAATTTTAAACAACAGATTTATTTATGTATGTATTTTATTGGAGAGAAAGAGGCAGAGAGAGGGGGAGGGAATGGGTTTGCCACAGTATCCAGCCACAGCAAATGAACTCCAGACATATGTGCCCTCTTGTGTATTTGGCTTACATGGGTTCTAAGGAATTGATCCTGGGCCCTTTGACTTTGAAGATAAGCATCTTAACCACTAACATCTCTACATCCCTATTATATATATATTTTTTAGTTCATTGTTTTATTTGTTTGTTTTATCAAAGGAGGGTCTTGCTCTATCCCTCTAGCCCAGGCTGACCTGGAATTCACTATGCAGTCTCAGGGTGGTCTTAGACTCATAGTGATCCTTTGAACTCTGCCTTTCAAATAGTGGGATTCAAGGTGTATGCCACCATGCCTGGCTTCTGCTTTATATTTTTAATTATAATTTTATTTATTTAATTAGTTTGGTTTTTCAAGGTAGGGTATCACTATGATGCCAGCTGACCTTGAATTCACTATGTAGTCTCAGGGTGGCCTCAAACTCATAGAAATCCTCCTACCTTTGCCTCTGGAGAGCTGGGATTAAAGGCATGCTAATTTTACTCATTATTAAATGCCCAATAATTCTTTATTTTATTTGAGAGACAGAGGGGCATATAGAGAGGAGAGGGAGAGAATGGATGTGCCATTCAGGTGTTGCAAACAAACTCAAGAGACATGTGTCACCTTGATCATCTAGTTTACATTAGTCCTGGGGGATTGAACCTGGGTCCTCTGGCTTTGTAGGCAAGTGCCTCAGCCACTAAGCCATCTCTCTATACCCCTGATTTATTTTTAATGATTATTTTTCTTTTTTTTTTCATTTTTAAGCAGGGTATTTCTATGTAGCACAAGCTAGCCTCACAGTCTTTTTGTTGTTGCTGACATTTTTTATTTGTATAGTTTTTGGTTATTTTGTTTGTCTCTTTTTTTCTTCTTTCTTGTTTTTTTTTTTTCCCCTCCATTGGTTAGTCTCATAGTCTTGGTCTTCCCTTCTTTATTATTTGTTTATTTTTTCCTTTTAAAAAAGATTTGTTTCTAGACATACTTCTACCCTTTTGTACCCATTTGCAAGCAAGCACCTTTAACTACTGAACCATTTTCCCAGTCTTTTTTGTACCCTTTTGTATTTTGGTGTTCTCGGCATTTATAATTATAAAATCAAAATGTCGATCAACTCTGAAAAAGTTAAAGATAGTGCACACCCTGCACTATTAAACATTCAGGCCAAGATGTAAAAAAAAAAAAAAAAAAAGGTTTGTTTTTATTTATTTAGCTACTAGAGAGAGGGACAGAAAGAGAGAGCTTCTCACAAACTGCTAGCTCAGTCAAGCAAAGCTCTTTCTCACCCTCACAAGCCAAACCTCACAGTCCATAGTTCTTACTGCATTCAAGTCTTTCAACTCTTTCAAGAATAGTCCATCAAGCTGTACTTACAGCACTGAAAGGCATCTCTTAGGCCAACACTTCAAATCCTTCTACATTCTTCCTGAAAATCAGCTCCAAAAGGCCAAAGCCACACCATCAGGTGTCTAGCAGCAATCTCACTCCTTGGTACCACTTTACTGCTGCAGTCAGGTTCGAAGTGCTGGTAGAAATCACCCAACCAAGGGCAGCTTGTGGGAAAAAAAAAAGAGATTTATTTTGGCTTACAGGCTGGAGGAGGAAGCTATATGATGACAGGGAAAAATGACAACCAAGGGTGGGCATCACCCTCCGCCCAACATAAAGTGGACCATAGCAATAGGAGAATGTGCCAAACACTGGCAAGGGAAACTGGTTTTAATACTGATAAGCCTGTCCTCAACAATACATCCCTCCAGGATGTGTTAATTCCCAATCTCCATCAGTTGGGAACATAGCATTCAGAACACCTAAGTTTAGGGGGATAGATACCTGAATTAACCCACCACAGTAGGTTATCATGTGGCTTCTTCAAAATATCCTAGACTTTGATCACCCCCTCCCACATTACTTTTACTCAATCTCTTCCCCTGAACTTTCTTAGACCATTCCATCCACAGTAATCTATCCATCTGCTTATATATATATACAGTACCATCCCCTTATATCCACCCATCTCCTCTCTCCCTTATAGCCATTTTCTCACTTACTGGCCTCTGCTACAGAGTTTCATTCCAACTCACGCACAAGTATGAACATTTCTAACTAGGATCCACATATTAGAGAAAACATGTGACATTTGGCTTTCTGGGCTTGGGTTACCTCACTTAGTATAATCCTTTCCAGATCCATCTATTTCCCTGCAAATTTCATTTTTCTTTACCAATGAAAAACCTTTTTGTATAAATGTACCACATCTTTATTATCCATTCATTTGTTGAAGGACATCTAGGCTGCTACCACTCCCTAGCTATTGTAAATAGAGCAGCAATAATAATGTGTCAAGAAGCACCTATCTCTAGTGAAATGTGATAACTGTTATTCTTTGGCACAACATGGATGACAATTTCACGTATGAGGAACTGGGAAAATGTCCCAGTAAAGAATAACACCCTTGATGGCATAATAACTCACGAATTTGAAGGATATAGAGGAAATAGTACCATCAAGAATGATGTAACTGGCTGGTTTTTAATAAATTTTTAAAAAGTATTTGCATAGCGCTGGATGTGCTGGTTCATCCATTTAATCACAGCCCTAGGGAGTCTGAGGTAGGAGGTCTGGTAGTCTAAATGTGATAGTTTAAATGTATGGACCCATAAACTTAGGTGTTTTATTAAAATTTAGCTTGCAACTTCACCCTT
Source organism: Jaculus jaculus (assembly GCF_020740685.1). Classification (NCBI taxonomy): domain Eukaryota; kingdom Metazoa; phylum Chordata; class Mammalia; order Rodentia; family Dipodidae; genus Jaculus; species Jaculus jaculus. The sequence goes on from NW_025423493.1 coordinate 1,488,774, forward strand.
TAGCAGATAGATTCCTGCTATAGGTGGTGGGTCCACAGGGGCAGATCTTAGAGTCTAGCACTAAGGTGTGTTTGGGAGTAGACATGACTCTATCCCTAAAGTGCATTTGGAGGTAGATCTGAGAGCAGCCCTACGAGGTGTCTTCAGAGCAGTTGGAACTCCAGCTGTTTGTGCTCTCTCTGCTTCCATCTGTGGAAGTAAACAGCTTTTCCACAATTTATGGAGTTTCCCCTGGATCATATAAGCCTGAAATAAACCCCATTCTCCCATAAGCTCTATCTGGCTAGATGTTTTCTCCAAAAACATGGAGCTGACTGCAATAGGAGGATTGCAGTGAGTTGAGTCCTGGGCCACTGAGTGAGTTCCAGGTCATCTTAGGTTAGAGTGAGACCCTGACTTAAAAAATAAAACAAACAATCTTTGGAAAGATCAGCACATGATACTGTAATCCTAATATACCAACACTCAGGTGGTAGAGGGAGGAGGATCAGGAATTTAAAAGTTTCCAGATAATTATAATAATCTCTCAATCTCAAGATCTTTAACTGTCACATCTGTAGTCTCTTACGCCCTATAATGCACAGTACCATACAGTGACTAGATTGAAACATTAGTTGGCAGACATTATTTATCCAGCCTGCAACAAGAATTCATAAGGGTATTTACAAGAAAAATCCACATGTAAAAATACATTTGATTGGGAAGAATTTGTTCCAAGAAGTTAGGCCTACTTCAGTGTTCAAAACCACCAGGGTACTCTACTTTAGTAAGACCCGAAAAATAATATGTACATGTTTACATCACCTAATGCAGATAAAATGAGTGACAAGATCTTATATACATTAATTTTGAAAACTCTTAATAACTAGGAAATAAAGGTAATATCTTGAGCTAATAAACACCTACAATAAACTTGCAGCAAATACCATGTATCATGTTGAAATAAATCCTTTCTCCTAATTTTGAAAACAAAGCTAGAAAGTCTCTTTTGTCTCATTTTCAACTTAGTAGTAAGAGTACTAGTCACTACAGTATAGGAAAAAATACTGAAAGACATTCCAATCAGAAAAGAATTATAACTGGCATATCTTAAAGATGACCAGTAAAAAATTCCAAATAAATCTAAGAAACTGCCAAGTAAACAACATATAACAAGATCTCAAAATATAAAACAATACACAAATCCCTGTTTCATATATTGGCAGTAAACAAGTGATAACCAAGCTTAAAACATATTCAATAAAGTTAAATTTATAGCTTAGAGTATATTCTTAGCATACATTGTCCAAAAAACAAAATTTTAGCACTTTAAAAATCTAGAAAAGCCATTAAAAAACTTAAAGATCTGTACCCTATGAGGACTGGGAAACCACATAGCACAAACATTCCATTCAAACCCTTACACCTAGAGATCTGACTAAAATTGAACAAGGCTTCTATTACCAAATACTTCATTCTCAAGACAACCTGTCCCACCTTTCAGTTCCTCTCTGGATATGCTCAAGACTTTCAAAAGACTTTGTGTTCCCAAATGCTACTGGCACAAACCACGGAGAGACCTGGTTGGAATCTGGAGAGAGCCAGTCCCCCGACACTAGCTGGAAGGTGCTACATGAGCTACTGGGGGAAAGTGGCCAATATCTGTCCACGCAATTCAAAGTGCAAGTGACCCAGAAGCAAACAACCTGACATGATGCTCACACAATTGAAATAGTGGCACACATCCATGGTGGGTAACCAACTGCTCTTGGATTGGATAACAGATCCACTCAGTGGAAAGGAATCCATATGTGGAACAAGGAAACAAGTCAGAATCATATCCAGATGATGATTCTGCTTTCCACTATCAAGATTCCACTAACCTTAGACTATATGTGGGTCTATACCCTTTTAATTCCCTCTAAGCTAATTATGGTCATACAATTTAACTGGTGCTGACTTCATTCCTTATTGGAGAATCTGCTTCTGTTTTTCAGATGGGAGCTTCACCTGAGGAGATAAATGACCCAGTGCACTCCATCACAGCCCCAGCTGAAACCACAGAGGAATTGGCAAATCCAGCAAGAGAGTTGCTTTCTTAGTGGATCTGGTATTAGCACAAGGGTGATGGAGATAGATACTGAGGACACTCAACACCTACCAAACCAGAGATCCAGAGACTCCTATCAATGAAGTGATCAGTGAAGTAAACTTAAATTCCCCTTGAATGGCTCAGGGAAATTTTCAGAAGAGGGGGCAGAAAGATTGTTAGAGGCACAAGTTGGGGCATTATGTACACAGACATTGCGTCTTCCCCTCATAATGTATGTCCTACAATCCCCATGGGGAATACTTTCATCTCCAACAAGGAAGGTTTCTTTAGTAAAGGGGTAGGGAGGAGGGAAAGGAGAGTACCAACATGTGTTATGTATAAAAAACTCCATATCTAATAAAGAAAGATTTAAAACAAATTTAAAAAATAAATAAAAATTTGAAAAAAGATCTTGGACTATGGGAATGTCTGAATATTATTGGATTGATTAAAAACTATGGGGACTTTTAAAGTTGGATGAATTCATTGCATTTTACATCATGTGTGGTTATCAGTTTTGGGTGTCTAGGGGTGGAATGTAATGGTTTGGTTCAGGTTTCCCCCATAAACTTAGGTATTCTAATGTTAGGTTCCAAGCTAATAGTGATTTGGGAATTAACACCTCCTGGGGGCAGTGTATTGTTGGGGGTAGGCTTATAGATGTTATAGCCAGCTTCCTCTTACCTGTGTCTGGCACATTCTCCTGTTGTTGTTGTCCACCTGATGTAGGCCAGGAAGTGATATCCACCCCCTATTCATGCTATTGTTTTCCCCTGCCATGACGGAGCTTCCCTTCAAGTGTGTAAGCAAAAAAAAAAAAAAAAAAAAAAATTTAAATTTTTACCACAAAAAAGATTCAGTGTTCATTTCTGCCAACACCTGACATGAACCTAGATCTCCTTTGTTAGGTCATTGACAAAATGCTCATAACTCTCCTTTGAGATGTCTGTGTGTCTCAACTCAGGAATGCCTTTCTCAAGGTCTTCTGTGAGATGGTGCTCTTTCTTTGAACCCAGTCATAAGAAGGACAGTGTCACCATCTTCCAATTATGGTATATGCTTGGCTCCTCACTGCTGATACTGCCAACACACAGACACTACTGGACCAAAACATGATTTTTAAAATACCATGATTCTCTGTACAGATTTGAATGGAGCCCATTTTTTCTCCTACCACCAAGAATTCCTGAATAAAATCTCAATACATCTAAGCTTCATAGTTCCTGAACACATGCATACAATTGCTATCTGTCCCCTGGACTCAAATATGTCATCTGTTACTAAGAGTTTAAATAAAAATACTCTATTTATCTAAAGTGCCCATATACCAATGCTATACCTATGCACAATCAACATGTATCTGAATTAAAAATGCACAACCATTTACTTAGGAAGACTCAAGAAAATAGTATTAATGCTGTGCTTATAACAATATCCAGCACATAGTATGCGCCATGTGTGAATCCTCAATTTAAAAACAGTGAAACAGGACTTCTGGCCAAGATGGCGACCGCCTAGCTGTGCTGCAAATCCCGGGAAAATATAGGCAAGACATTAAGGTTTTTCTGGGTCTTCTTGTCAGTGGGAGGGCTCGGGGTGTGTGGGGGGGAACAGGGAATTGTGGATCCCCTCTGGGCAGGTAGAACACACATTCTACCAAATAGCTGGGCGCTCCACCGCCACGCACCATAGGGCACCCCATTGTGGTGCACCCCATCCCGCGCCCCGTCCCACGCCATATCTCAGAGCCCTGACCCGCCTCCCCACCCCAGCCCATCATGGAGCCCCATCCCACGCCCTGTCCCATGACCCATCGCAGCACCTGGTTGTGGCACCCTGTCACAGCACCCCATTGCAGCGCCCCATCCTGCACCCATCCCACACCCCATCCTGGTGCCATCTTCGGCCATCCCCCATTCGCCTGTAGTGGTGGGGAACGCAGACTATTTCCAGGTCCCAGTGTTCCCAGCCAGAGTTTGGGCTGTTTCAAGGCTTGGTCCCTCAATCCCCCTCCAAGCTCAAATGCAGGCAGCTTTGGTGCATTACCACTTGAGAATTCAGGCAACTTTGGTGCCCCTGTTAGGCAATACATAGGTGGCTTTGGCAAGTGGGAGCCAAAGCCCAGGCTGCTTGGCAACTGCCCCAGGGTGCCTCAGATTACCATTGTGCTAGAGCCCAGGCTGATCCACCCACCTATGTGCCCATACACTGTTATGGGAAGACCATAGTGCAAAAGAAATAACATGAAAAATCAAATGCAAGAAAATCCAGTTAGATCACCCAATCCTACAATGAAAAAATACATCTAACCAAAACATAAGAGAGTCATTAGGATCAGAACATCAAGTTGAACCTATGAACAATGCAACCCTGACCAACCTACTGGTAGAACTTGCAGTAAAGCAACAAAGGACCGATAACCATGTGGATGCTACCATAACTAAGCTAGAATAAGTTGATAAGAGATTGGAAGGAGTTCAAAGAGAGGTAAAAGTTTGAGGGAGAGTGAAAAATCAGAGGACCTTAAAAATCAGATGGCTACACTAAATGAAGACATAAAGAAATGCAAGGATGAATTCCAAGAATCATCAAGAAATCAGAAAATGATGTGAAAAGGGAGCTTGACAGAGAGATGGAAATGTTACATAGAAAAGTAGTAGAAAATGCAAACTTAATTGAACAAGTCCAAAACCCTGTAGAGGCTCTCAAGAATACAGACAGTGAAGTGGAAGATAGAAACTCTGATCAGGAAGAGAAGATGGAAGAAACAGTTCAAGAGTTCAAAAACTTCAGTAAGTTCAAAAGTTCCTGTGAACAGAACATGAGGGAATTGTGGGATACACTTAAACATCCTAATATCAGAATCATTGGAATACCAGAAGGTGAAGAAAGGAAACTGAACAGCACACTTTTAAACAATAAATGGATAGTGGATGAAATAAAAAAGGAAATTGCAAAATTCCAGGAATTGAATGACAATGAGAACACATCATACCAAAACTGATGGGACACAGTAAAGGCAGTCCTCAGGGGAAAATTCATAGCACTCAATGCCTTCATAAAAAAGAAAGATAGATCCCACATCAATAACCTAACCATCCACCTAAAGACACTGGATAAAACAAGAAATATCCAACCCAAAGAGCTCCAGAAGGAAAGAAATAATTATTAGAGCAGAAATTAATGAATTGGAAACCAAGGAAACAATTAAGACAATTGACAAAACACAGACCTGGTTCTTTGAAAAAAATAAACAAGATTGACAAACCCCTGGCAAATTTGATCATAAAAAAAGGAGAAGCTTCAAATAAACAAAATTAACAATGAAAAAGGAGAGATCACAACAGACATAAGTGAAATTGGGAGAATCATCAGAACTTATTTCAAAAACCTCTGCTCCACAAAACTGGATAATGTGGATGAGATGGATAAATTCCTGGACGCATACCATCTATCAAAGCTGAACTCAGAGCAGCTTAATCACCTCAATGAACCCATCACACTCATGGAGATTGAAGAAGTAATAAAAAAACCTCCCCAAAAAGAAGAGTCCAAGATCAGATGGCTTCTCAGCTGAATTCTATCAAACCTTCATGGAAGAACTCAAGCCAATCTTCCTTAGACTGTGCCACACAATTGAAGAACAGGGAAAGCTACCCAACTCCTTTTATGAAGCTAGTGTCACCCTCATTCCAAAACCAGGCAGAGATGCCACAAGAAAAGAAAACTATTGGCCTATTTCCCTAATGAACTTAGATGCAAATATCCTGAACAAAATCCTCACAAATCGAATCCAACAACACAACAAAAGCATCATCCACCTTGAGCAAGTGGGATTCATCCCAGGAACACAGGGTGGTTCAACATACGGAAATCTGTCAATGTAATACACCACATAAACAAGATTAAACATAAAAACCACATGATCATTTCAATACATGCAGAAAAGGCCTTTGACAAGATACAACATCACTTCATGATCAAAACATTGGAGAGAACTGGAATAGTTGGTACATATCTTAACATAATAAATGCAATATACAAAGCTCCAAAGGCCCAAATAATACTTAATTGAGAGAGACTGGAGGAATTCCCATTAAGATCAAGAACAAGACAGGGTTGTCCTCTCTCACCTCTGCTTTTCAATATAGTACTGGAAGTCCTAGCTGAAGTAATAAGAGAGGATAAGGAAAAAGAAGGGATACAATTTGGAAAGGAAGAAGTGAAGTTAGCTCCATTCACTGATGACATGATTGTATATGTAAAAGACCTGAGAGTCTCCATCCCAAAACTCCTGAAGGTGATTAACTCAAATAGCAAAGTAGCAGGATACAAAATCAATGCACAAAAATCAGTAGCATTTTATATGCAAATGACAAAGATACAGAGAAAGAAATAAGGGACATAGTCCCATTTTCAATAGCAACTAAAACAATACCTTGGAATAACATTAACCAAGGAAGTGAAAGATCTATACAATGAAAACATAAAATTACTCAAAAAAGAAATTGAGGAGGAATTGAGAAAATGGAAAGACCTCCCATGCTCCTGGATAGGCAGAATTAACATTGTGAAGATGACAATCCTACCAAAGGCAATATATAGATTTAATGCAATTCCAATTAAAATCCCAACAATGTTCTTCACAGAGATAGAAAAAATGATCTCAAATTTCATATGGAAAGGCAGAAGGCCTTGCATATCCAAACATATCCTCAGCAAAAGAAATACCTCTGGTGGCATCACCATACCTAATCTAAAGCTATATTACAAAGCCATAGTAATAAAAACAGCATGGTACTGGCATAAAAACAGGAGTATAGACCAACAGAATACACTTGAGGACCCGGGCTTTTGGTGAAGCAACTATAGTTACTTGATATTCGACAAAGGCTTGAACAACATAGGCTGGAAAAAAGATAGCATCTTCAACAAATGGTGCTGGACAAACTGGATAACCACATGCAGGAAACTGAAATTTGATCCACACATTTCACCATGCAATACACTCAAATATAAATGGATCAAAGACCTCAATATAAGACCAGAAACTCGAATGCTACTGGAAGGAAATTTAGGAAGTACTTTCCATGATATAGGAATGGAAAAAGACTTCCTGAGCAAAACCCCAGTAGCTCACGATCCTAAACAGTCACTCAACCAATGGGATCACATGAAGCTGAAGAGTTTCTTTACAGACAAGCATACAATAAGCAAAGCCAATAGAATACCCACAGAGTGGGAGAAAATATTTGTGTGTTATCCAACTGATAGAGGCCTAATCTCTAGAATTTACAAAGAACTCAAAAATCTGAACAGTATAAAGTCAAACACCCCACTCACAAAATGGGGCAAAGAGACGAACAGGCAGTTCACAGAGGAAGAAACCCAAATGGCAAACACACACTTAAGAAAATGCTCATCATCCCTAATCATCAGAGAAATGCAAATTAAAACAACTATGAGATTCCACCTTATCCCAATAATGATAGCAAACATCAAAAAATCAAATGAACATAAACGCTGGTGAGGATGTCAGAAGTAGGAACACTCATCCACTGCTGGTTGGAATATAAGATGGTACAACCACTTTGCAAAGAAATACTGAGAGTCCTAAAAGGCTGACTATAGAGATATCAAGAGACCCAGTTATTCCCTTACTGGGTATCTACCCTAAAACCTTCAAACCACGCCACAGAGATTTGCTCAACCATGTTTGTAGTGGCTCAATTCATAATATCTAAGAGCTGGAATCAATCCAGATGTCCATCACTAGAAGAATGGATAACAAATATGTAGTATATCTACATGATGGAATTCTATACAGCAGTAAGAAGAAATGACACAAAGAAATTTAAGGAAAAATGGTTGAAACTGGAACAGATCATTCTCAGTGAACTTACCCAATCACAGACAAAAAATCACCACATAGTCTCACTCATCTACAGCACCTAACCGAAATCTACCCAAGATACCTTACACACCCAGCATGCATCTTATGGACTAGACACTAGGAGGGATTGGGAAGGAGGAGAGGGCATCGAAGGGGTGGGAAATACTAATCTAGACCCAAATGGCAATGGTACCATAAAATTCTACTTCCTAAAAGGCAGACCAAATGGCTGAACATTCACCAGGCCCTTACAGGAAACACCTGAACCACAAGACACTGGTGATGGTAGGATCAAGTCTAACCTAAATCCTCTACATCTTCCCTCATTCCCTCTCCCTCTCCCTGTCTGTCTCTCTCCTCTCTAACTCCTATATATTAGTTAGCATTTTTTCCTTATATTTTTAGGGGGCACTGACCTGTAATTCCCAGTACCAGATGGGGCTATCACTTGCAATGAGCTTTTGATCAGAGAAACCTACAAGGTTTTCTAAAAGAATGACAGACTTCTGTCAGAGTACTTGATGACCCACCAAAGGTTAGTGGTAAGACCCTATTTCTGAAGACACCATATGCAGCTGACACGTAAAATGGAACGGCATGGCTGGAAGCCAGGAGTGAGTCAGTCCCCAGACAGTCAGTGTGTCTAGTGCCAGAAGGTGCTACATGGGCGACTGGGGGAAATGACCAATATCTGTCCAAGCAACTCATGGTCCAACCTACTTAGCAGCAAATAACCTGGTGTGATGCCCACATAAGTGCAATAGTGGCACCCAGCCATGGTGGGGAACCAACTGCTCTTGATTTGGCTAACTGATCCCCTCAGTGGTACGAGACCCATAGCTGGAGCTGGGAAACAAATCAGAACCATATCCAAACATAAGATCACTCTCCAATAGCAAGCTACCATCGATCATGGGCTACAAGAGGGCCTACACCTATTAAACTCTCTATAAAAAGGTAAGGGCTATCTCATTTGTCCTGGTGCTAACTTACTCTCCATTGGAGAATCTGCTTCTCTTTTTCAGATAGATGCAGAGCTTAAGGAGAAAGCCACCCCATCATACCTCAAAAGGGCCCCGGCTGAAACTAAGGAAAATTGACAAAACAAGCAAGGGTGCTGTTTTCCTGATGAGCCAGATACCAGCACAAAGGGAAGGAGACCAACACAGAGAAAAACCAATGCCTACCAAATCAGAGAGCCAGATCCCCAGAGGCCCCCAACACCTAATCACTGAAGCAGACCAAAAATGAACCCAACATGGCTCAGGGAAATTTTGCAGAAGAGGGGGCAGAAAGAATGTCAGATCCACATGTTGGGTCATGACATACAGAGTCATTTATTGTACCAATAACTGTGGGCTAACTCCACAATGCATGACCCATATACCTCAACAAGAAGGGGCAATTGGGGAGGGTGTAGGTTACGGATGAGCCAATTAATGTTACCAAACTGCCTGTAGTTGCAGAAGAGAAAACTAATTAAAAAAAAAGAATGAAATAAAGACTGAAATAGATATGAAAAAATAAAAATAAAAACAGTGAAACAGAAAAAAAAAAGAGAATTCTTTCTACCCTTGGATATGTCTCCATTTCTGTATATCCTATGAGAGAATCATTTTCTTCTTCAGCCTCACTTGATTTTGGAAGTTCATCTGATAATCTTATGAACAACTTTCTCACCTGAGTAACCTTTGCTCACCACAGGAACCCTTTGATTTGGACCTAACAGGCTTAAACAAGGAATGATTAAACATATTTGTTGCTCATTTTTATTGGGAAACATACAGGTGCTAATGACAGGCCAGGTTAAAAAAGAAAAACTGCAAAAAGAAAAACTGCCAAAACATTTTCTGAATTATCAGATATACTAGTGTGCATTTAAGTGTCAATAAATTAGTGATTCATACTCCCATGTATTTACAAACTTTTGTCTTTAAGCTTTTAATTTATTAGTGCCAAAGCAAATGATGTCCAACATGATTTCATGTGTTCAGATGCTGCTCACATATTCTCTTTGGTAAAACCAATAATCATTTCTAGTTAACTTTTCTTTTACTGTGTTTTCAGAAGTATTTTTTTGTTTTGTTTTTAAGATATTACTGTTTTTTCAATACTATATTTTTCTAACATGTCTCCATTTCTATATTTTGCCATTTCTTCTTTCTGGGAGACCAGAGTAGCTGAGGACATGATTCTTTCTGGGAGTGTTTGCCTTGCAAGCACAAGGTTGTAGATTATATTTGAGACCAGGTTGGGGCTACAGAGTGAGTTCCATGTTAGCCTAGGCTAGAATTAAATGCTTTAATAAAAAAGAAAAGTACAGAGAAGAAAGGAAAGGAAAAAAAGGCAGATGCTCAACAATGTTAATAATCATGAGAATTGAAATCAAGACCTCAATCACATGTTGCTGAAGCTCAGGTATTAGCACAATTTTTGGCCACTCAAGAGAACGTGTAGAAGAATAATTTCAGCATAACTAACAAAATAATTTTAGATACTATAGTTAGGAATATTATCATGTAAGAACCTATGCAAATATTCTACATTTAAAATTTTAAATCTGCAAAATTTAGAAGTGAGCTGTGGCCAGCCCTGCTAGTGTAGGACTACACTCCAAGCTACTCAGGATGCAGTGGAGGTTTGAATGTAAATTGTCCCCAATAGCCTCAAGTGGTTTTGATTGAGCTTCCTGCTAAGTTTCCAGCTAGTGTTAGTGGAGCCCTGCTATAAGAAGTATATTGCTATGGGCAGACCTTGGGGTAGAGGAGTCCAACCCGACTATGTGTTCAGAGTCAGAATGTGCCAAATCATCTTCTAGTATTAAATTGTGATATTAAACCATTAACAAGAAGTAAAACAGTATGGCATTAGCATTAAATTTAGTAGTCTATGCCGCTTACAAATTCATCTGAAGAACTCCTTATTACCTTACCCATTATTGACAACAAAAAGGTGGGAATCCTCTGACAATACTCAGCATCCCCAGCTACTTTGGAGACTAATGCTGGAGGCTTGATTTAGTCTAATAGTTCAATGACACCATAGGCTACCTGTTGAGTTATTGTTTCAAGAGAAATAAAAGAGGAAGGTAGGTATGAAGAGAATCCCAGCTTGGGTGGACTGTTTATAGACTATAGGAAAAGCTAACATACTTCCATAAGAGTTAGACCATGTTCCAAATGTTAATGTTTTCTATTCAGCATATTAATTATACTTAACAATGGATTTTACTATACAATTTTTAAACATACACAATGCATTTTTATGACATCCACTTCATTATACTCTTTGGTTCCCAGCCCATGTTCAGTGTCCCCCCCCTTTTGTTACCAGTCTTCCTTCCCTTCTGTTTTCATGCTTTTTATGATATAATGAGCTTATTAGAGCTGCCTACAGGATCCTTGGTGAGAGATTATTTACAGGATTAAATGACTCTGTATTTAAGGTTCCCCACCAGTGGCTATATCACTGAAGAAAATTTCTCCCCTCCCAAACTTTACCAGTTACCCTCTCTTGCTAGGAAAACAAAATACACCGAATTAGAAGCAGCTTATTAAAGGAGAGTGCTGCAACAAACTCAATTTTCTACAATTTAGTGACTTAAAATATCATTCATGATGGGATAGAGAAAATAATTTCTTTGAGAGAAAATTAACATAGAATTGTACATTTTCCTGTTCCTGTTTTACCTGTAGCAGTAACTGAAAGAGCTGTGTGCTCCAGATCGTGGAGCCTCTGGTAGGCTGGTCCCTGAGGAACTAAATGAAGCAGAGCACCTTCCATTCCCTTTGGAGAATAGTCTTGGGCACAATGCAACATAAGCAAGATTTATTGTTATTACATCATCAGGTTGGGACATGGTGGTAGTCCACCTCATCCTAATATAAATGAACAAAAGGAAATTTGAACAGAGTAATTAGAGGTGTCTATGTCAGTTAAAATGTCAAATTAAACTTGTGCTTTAAGAATATATAATCTTTTCTGGGCTGACTGTTGTCATCCAATTTATTTGCACACTTTCATTGCCCTCTTCTATGCAATAAGTAGGGCACTACATAAGTTTTTATATAAGTGGGAAAGCCTCTATATCCACAGGACAGTATTCTTGCAGAAGAAGCTGGCCTGCTTTCACAGGACCAAGCAGAGAGAGAGAAAAGCAAAAGCCAAAAGCCAAAAGCCACACAGAACACTTCAGGAGCTCCAGCTAGGTACACTTTGCATATCTTTAGATTGAAATCTGAAACCCACCACCACACCTTAAGATCCACCCAGTGACATTGCTTCCAGCCAGGTGGCTGCAGATGCAAACTACAAACAAATAAAAAACTGAATATATCAGGGGCCATCTCAAACCACCACATTCCACCCCTGGCCCCCAATAGATTTATAACCATTACACATTGTAAAATGTACTCAGTTCAATTTCAAAGGTACCCACAGTCTTGACCAATTTAAGATATTAAGACCTGTAAAATCAAACAAGTTAAACACTTCTAACATATAAAGGCACAGAGTCAACATTTTCAACTGGTATAATGCATAGGTAGGAGAGGCTAAAACAATGCAAACTCAACCACCATCACACAAACATCAAACTTCTGCAGTTTAAGTTCAATATAACTGGACACTAACAGTCTCCAGATTTTCCAATTCCATCCCTCCATCTTGGCAGAGTATCCAGGGAACACTTCCATCCTAGGCCAACAGTGTGCTCTATGGTAGCCCTTGCACAATCCTGGTATATCTAAAACATCTTCGGGTCCTCATGCAAACCACAGTCCATCTTCCAAAGGCTCTTTCAGCCTAGCAGGGCATTATGCCCTGCCTCATGCTGCCTCATGAACTGTGTGCAATTCACAACCACTCCATGCATTTTTCATGTTTCTGAAAACAATACCAGGTGTGCAGGACACAGCCATATTCTTAATTCACAGATGAAATAAAGCATAAGCTTGAAAAGCAGGTTCCTTCTCCAGTCAATTCTTTCCAAAAGAGTTTGCATTTCCATGATGTCTGTCCTCAGGCACCCTTTCCATTGTTTTAATGTAAAGCAGTTGGATCATCTTCCTTAAAATTGCTAATGTGTTTGACAATAGCAGGTTAAGTAACCTTAAACCAGTTTCAGTGCCAATAATTTTAACTTTGCTTGAGGTTTTCCAACTTAAAATCTTAAATCTCTCAGTCCAATTTCTTTAGGCAAGCACATCAGTCCATAACAAATCTAACCTTGGTCAAACTCTCTGGGCCTGGGCATCAGGACGCAGTCAGCCCTTATGCCAGTATCCCAGTTTTAACAAAGTTCTCTGCAGTCTTTCCTTCCTCTTAGAAAGCTCATAAGCCAAGCCTTGAAGTTCAATGCTGTCTGCACTTAGAATTCTCAAACTCTCATCAGAGTAGTCCATAAAACTTAGTTTACCACTCCAGAAAGCATCTTTATTTGCAAGCACCAAGTCTATGCCCATTCCTCCAAAATAAAGGTTCCAAAATATCAACATCCACATGGTCAGGTTCATCTCAGTCCACTCCTCGGTACCAAGTTCTGTAGCAGACAGCTTCAGGCTCACTGAGATGAACTTCCAGACCAAGCACAGTTACAGAGGAAGGGATTTGTTGAAGCGTACAGATCTAGGGGAAGTTCCATAAAGGCAGAAGAAGCTGGCCTCCTTTCAAGGACCAAGCAGAGAGAGAGAAGTACAAGCCAAAAGCCACACAGAACACTTCAAGAGCTCCAGTTAGGTATACTTTGCATATCTTTAGATTGAAATCTGAAACCCACCACCACACCTTAAGATCCACCCAGTGACACTGCCTCCAGCCAGGTGGCCACAGATGCAAACTACAAATAAAAAACTGAATATATTGGGGGCCATTTATTCAAACAACCATATGTGGCACTCTAATACTATCACAAAATACAGGGTAAAGAAGTCAAATTCCTACAAATTACATGTATGTCAAATCTCTTCACATTGATTTTTTTTTTTGTTTGTTTTCCAAGGTAGGGTCTTGCTCTAGCCCAGGCTGACCTGGAATTCACTTGGTAGTCTCAGGGTGGCCTTAAACTCATGGCAATACTACTTCTGCCTCCTAAACGTATGGATTAAAGGAATGTAGGCATGTGACATCATGCTGAGCTTCTTCACATTGATTTTTAATCTTTCTAATAAAGTATAAATATCTTGTTCAACCCCTTAGAACTATCTGGTTCATACAGCATCATGATACCTGGCTTCATTAATAAGGGTCGGTTTAAAACAACAGAAACACTAAATAATTTGGAAGGAAGACAGTGTGGTTAGGGAGTGAAAGAACCCCAGGAGGGGGACCCCACGCTCTGCCCGGATATGGCGACACCCCAAATCACTCACAAGAAGTGGTCTTGATGCAAACTGCAAGAGGATTTTATTCCAAGCACGCTGGGGCCCACAGTCATACACTGCACAGGGGTAGAGGACTGCAGAGCCCCGAATGCAGGAA